>NC_090443.1:228261574-228562386 GCF_031143425.1 Pleurodeles waltl
ATGGCGGTACCGGCCGACAGCCAGGCAGAAGTCAATGTTCCGCCCACCTTATTATGAGACAGGAAACCACCACCTTTTCCAGGGCGGTACCAATGACATCAAAAGCCTGACGGAAACACTGCACAGAACAGAAATGACTCATCTGTGGAGACTCAGGGAAGAATCACGCCGCCATGGAGCCCGAACTGCATATATTCCCATTGCTGGTCTATGTCCTGCTCCACCATGAACACCAACAATGGCGAAGACGACTACGGTGAGAACTGCAGCCAGGCACACAGGGGAGGGAGGGAGGAAAAAGAGAGTGACGCACACCCTCAACACACAGCACTTCCATCCCAACACCATACACACAAGCAGATGCAGTAACATAACATATTGACCCTGTACCCCTCAAGAATAATGCAAGGACAACACCAATAGATTAAAGTGAGTGTAATAAGATAAATATAGTAATAAGGTGTGCATCCAAATCTAAGAGTGTATGCATATATACAAATCAAAGGACACTGCCCAGTCCTTAATATTCGTGGGCCAAAGGGCCACATTAAAAAGTCCACGGTCCCACTTGACTCCTGCAACAACGCGGAGAGAACACTGCAGGGGCATCAGTTTGAAAACAGGCAGGCACCTCAGGGGGATGGGGAACGGGGGGCACCTCAGCCAGCAGAAGGAACAACAACATTGGTCCTGGAGGGGGCAACATGCCCATTACTGTGTCCTGGGTAGTGCAAGGCCACAGTCTCTCAAGTGGGTGACTTGCCCACTGGCTCTGGTGGGGGCAACATGCCCATTACTTTGTCCTGGGGAGTGCAAGGACACAGTCTCTGAAGTGGGTGGGTTGCCCACTGGCTCTGGGGGGGGCAACATGCCTATTACTCTGTCCTGGTGAGTGCAAGGCCACAGTCTCTCAAGTGGATGGCTTCTCCACTGGTTCTGGAAGGGGCATCATCCACTGTGATCTTCATCCCGGAGGGGATGGGGTGAGTGAATGGCTTCTCCACTGGTTCTGGAGGGGGCATCGTGCCCTGTGATCTTCATCCCGGAGAGGATGGGGTGAGTGGATAGCTTCACCACTGGTTCTGGAGGGGGCCTCATGCCCTGTGATCATCATCCCGGAGACGATGGTCATAGTCTCTCAGCTAGGAGTCATACCCACATGATTTGCAGGAGACAGGCCACACAACAGTCCATGGATGTAAGTCTACAATATGTCCACCGGCGGTGACGGCTGTTCAGTGGTGGCAGTGGTTGTGCTGCTGCTGGTGGTTGTGGGGGGAAGCTCCAGCCCATCCCCTGCAGCCTCGGACAGCTGCCCACTGGTGCTGCTGCTGCTGGTGGTGGTGCTTGTGGCAGTGCTGCTGCTGCTGGTGGTTGTGGGTGGAAGCTCCAGCCCATCCCCTAGAGCTTGGACGGCTGCCCGCTGGTGCTGCTGCTGCTGTTGGTGGTGCTGGTGGCGGTGCTGCTGCTGGTGGTGGTGGTGGGGGGAAGCTCCTGTCCATCCCCTGCATCCTCAGACAGCTGCCCACTGGTGCTGCTGCTGGTGGCGGTGCAGCTGGTGGTGATGGTGCTGGTGGTGGTGCTGCTGGTGCTGGTTGTGGGGGGGAAGCTCCTGCCCATCCCCTGCAGTCCCGGACAGCTGCACCACAATGGTCGGTGGTGGGGGCTATGACTGTGTCCCAGCACCAGGCCCCTTCTCCTTTCTGCCTGCTGGTGCAAGCCCCTTGCCCTTCCTGTCAGCAGCTGGGGATTGCTCCTTGCCCTTCCTTTCATCAGATGGGAGTGGCACCTTGCCCTTCCTTTCAGCAGCTGGGGGTGGCTCCTTGCAATTACTTACAACAGCTGGGGGTGGCTCCTTGCCCTTCCTGGCAGCACATGGGGTAGGCACCCTTTCCGCGTGGCTGCCGGGTGCCCGGGATCCTTTCCCACTACGAGTTGCTGTGGACACTACTGGGCCAGTGGACTGAGTGGCTGAGGTGCTTGCCTGGGTTTTACACACCCTGGCCAGATGTGAAGGATGGGGGGAAGGGTAGGGAAGAGGTCAACAGTGGAAAGGAAAGGCTTCTTAGGGACATTGGGGGGGAAGAGGGAGAAAGTTTGGGAGTGGAGGAAGAGGGAGTGGTTGAAGGAGGTGTATGTCTGCTGTGTTTGGGTTTAGGTGCATGGGCTGGATGCTGTTGTGAGGTGGATGGCTGTTGGGTGTCTGGGTGCTTGCATTTGTATACTTTTTGGAGGAGGGGGCACAGACACAGTAGGAGAGAACACAGTGGACGTGTGTATGGCTGTTGGGGTGGTGACTGCCAGTGAGGTGTGTGCTCTGATAGGTGTGCTGGTGATGGTGGTAGTAGATGAGGATGTAGTGCACGGAGGTGTGAGTGTAGACGCAACTGGGATGGAGGTGGAGGATGAGGAGAAGGGGGACACAGTGGAAGCAGTGGATCTTGGTATGTCTGCATCTGGATGGTGTTTGTGTGAGTGCCTGTGGGATGAAATGTGGTACCTGTGTTTGCCTGTGCCACTCTTGTGTGTTGTTCTGTGTGTATGCTTGTCTGCCTGTGTGCCTGGGATAGGTTGGGGTTGAGGGGAATGGCACTGGGTAGAGGAAGTTGGAGGGGAGAGGGTGAAAACAGGGACAATGGCTGCAATCAGAGAGGAGGCCAGAGCCTAGATTGATCTCTGTTGGGCCTCCAAGCCAGTGTGAATGCCCACCAGAAATGCATTTGTCTGTTGCATTTGTAATGCCAGCCCCTGGATGGCATTCAAAATGTTTGATTTTCCAAGAGAGATGGATCGCAGGAGGTCAATAGCCTCCTCACTCAGGGCAGCAGGGCTCACTGGGGCAGGGCCTGAGGTGCCACGGGCGAAGGAGATGCCCACCCTTCTGGGTGAACTGGCACGGGCAACTCAATGAGGGGCGGCTGGGAAGGCAGTGCTTTTACAGGGGGTGGCGCTGTACCTGTAGCTGAGGTGTCCGCCACCACCAGGGAGCTTTTATCAGAGGAGGTATCCGTGTCTGAACTGTCCCCTCCAGTCTCCGGCGTGGTGCTCCCCTCGCCCTCCATCCCACTGGTGCCCTCACTGTCAGTGGACTCTGCCTCCTGGGTCCTGTGGGATGCAGCTCCCTCTGTCACCAGTGCCTCTGCTCCTCTGCCAGATTATGCTAAGGCACATAAGGGCAGGATGACAAAACAAAAAGGGGGGAGAGACAAAGGATACACTGGGTCAATTGCTGCACCAACACCACCATTGGTGTACACAGCACCCTCACACACAGGAAACAGTCCTACGCACTATGTAATGCAGTACCAACAACAATGCTAGTCACCAGGGCATGGGAGGGACACATACCGCCAACTGCAGCATACCTGGGACCCACACAGCCCTGCCCAGTAGTGGATGTCTACTAGCTAGGTTTGAATAATTTCACATTAGAACCCTGCCCAACATGGGACCTACTCTGCAATGTCAGGCCTGGCCTAGGGGCACCCACAGGCACACATCCCCCACCCGGATACCACCCCACAAGGCATAAGTAGTAATGATGGGCACTGTACTCACCCCTTTGTTGCTGCTGTGATGCCACCAAGTGCCCATACAGCTCCAGATAGGCCTCCACCAAGATGTGGGCCAGCAGAGGGGTCAGGGTATGACAGGCACCCCTTCCTCATTGGGAGACCATCCCCAGCTGTCCTCCACCGTCTTCCATGCCCAGTGTCTCAGGTCCTCCCACCGTTTGCGACAGTGGGTGCTCCGCCTGCCATAGACACCCATGGTCCGCACGTCCTTGGTGATGGCACACCAAATACCCTTCTTTTGATGGGCGCTGACCTACAGAGAAAATACACACAGGGAACGTTATTAGTTAGACCGTCCTGCCTGTTACACTCATGGCCCACCATAGCCCTTCCCCATCCCCTTATGCACAGGCATGGCCCAGCATACATGCTGCACACTGCCCAGGGCCCATCAACCAACCCACCCTACACAGAAGGCCGAGCCCTTTTCCCAGTTACACGGGCCATAGTAGGTTCCAGACACAGGTCACAGCAACACATGCAGTGAAGGTCCTCTCCTGTTAAATGTCAGATGGCAAGTGAGTGAACAGATAGAAAATGGAGGTGACGTCTTCGGCAGGGCATACCGCCATGGTCGGCATACATCACCATTGGCCACTGTTCCCCACAGAGCCCAGTGATAACCAATGAGGAGTTGCAACCGCTGTGGATGAATAGGAGATGGAGATATTCCCCTGTGTACAGACCCCTGGTGGACTTGGCAACAATGTAGGACAGGCACATTATCCTCACCTATAGACTTGACAGGGCCACAATCACAAAGCTGTGTGCCCAATTGGAGCCTGACCTGATATCTGCTATCCCTCACCCCACTGGGATCCCCCCTCTTGTGCAAGTTCTATCAGTGCTCCATTCCCTAGCAACTGATTCTTTCCTAGTGACAGCGGGCTTGGAAGCAGGAATGTCACAGCCAATGTTCTCAATCGTGTTGACCAGAGTGTTTTGCACACAGCTCCGTGATTGTGGCCCTCTCAAGTCTACCAGCCCACCAGCAGCGCTACCACTACCACCACTGAGCAGCTGTCACCGCTGGCATACAGTGTGTAGTTCTGCCTCCATCCTGTGGGTCTGACACCCAGCTGAGGGACTGTGACCTTGCACCCCCCAAGATCTGCATCACAGGGCACATTGCCCCCTCCAGAACCAGTGGAAGAAGCCATCCACCCACCCCATCCTCCACAGGATGAAGCTCACTGGGCACAATGCCCCCTCCAGAACCAGTGGAAGTAGCCATCCACTCACCCCATCCTCCAGAGGATGAAGCTCACTGGGCACAATACCCCCTCCAGAGCCAGTGGTCAAGTCACCGCCTTGGAAGACTGTGGCTTTGCACACCCCAGGAACAAGCACAGGGCATGTTGCCCCCTCCAGAGCAAGTGGGAAAGTCACCCACTTGAGAGACTGTGGCTTTGCACTCCCAGGATAAAGCACAGGGCAAGTTGCTCCCTCCAAAGCCTGTGGGCAACTCACCCACTTGAGAGACTGTGGCCGTGCACTCCCCAGGACAAAGAACAGGGCAAGTTGCTCCCTCCAGAACCAGTGGGCAAGTCACCAACTTGAGAGACTGTGGCCTTGCACTCCCCAGGACCAAGCACAGGGCATGTTGCCAGCTCCAGGACCAGTAGCCTTGTACCATCTTCCGGCTGAGGTGTCCCCCCATTCCCCATCCCCCTGATGTGCCTGGCTATTTTCGACCTGATGCCCCTGCAGTGTTCTCTCAGTGTTGTTGTAGGAGTTAAGTGGGGACCTTGGACTATGTGATGTGGCCCTGTAGCCCACGGACATTGAGGACTGGGCAGTGTACCTACATTTGTAAATATGTATATACTTGTTGATTTGGATGCACATATTTATAGTATTTTATCTCACTTTAAACAATGTATTTTGTCCTTGCATTATTCCTGAGGGTGAATATGTATTGTCAGTACAACTGCTTGTGTGTATGGTGTTGTGGGTGTTACGTGTTGCATGTGTGTGTCACTCTCTTTTTTCCTCCCTCCTACCCTGTGTGCTAGGCAGCAGTACTCACTGTGGTCGTCTTTGCCGGCATTGGTGTTCATAGTGGAGCAGAAGTTAGAAGAGCATGGAGAACAAAAGCAACTCAGGCTCCATGGTGGCGTGGTTCTTCCTTGAGTGTCCAGAGGTGAGTCGTTTCCCTTCTGTGCAATGTTTTTGCCAGGCTTTTAATGTTTTAATGTTGTTGGTACCACTTCGGAAAAGGTGGAGGATCGGTGTGTAATAATACAGTGGGCGGAACATTGTCTTCCGCCTGGCTGTAGGCGGTTACCGCCCTGGTGCCTGTTGATTTCACCCTGGCCGTCAGTGTGTTAAAGTGGCTGTCTGTCTGAGCGGTTTCTGCCGTGGTCATAATTTCATATTTATTACCGCCGGCCTGTTGGCCTTATCACCAACCGCCAGGGTTGTAATGAGAGCCATAATGTTGCTAATGGACAGCAGTTGGTAGGGATCCTATTTATTGAGTATGAGGGATTGTGCCTTGGGTTTGCAAATGCTGTGCCATTGTTTTACACTATGCATTTTTTTCACTCTTTATTATTGTTTTATATTTGTTTGGATGCATGACTGTTGGAATTTTCCATTCTGCAGGGTCATTCCCAATCTTTTGCGTCCTTCCTCCTATTTGTTTCTGACCTGTTTTTGTTGGCTTTTGAACTCTGAGCACTTTACCACTGCTAACCAGTGCTAAAGTGCATATGGTCTCTGTGTAAATTGTATGGTTGATTGGTTTATCCATGATTGGCATATTTGATTTACTAGTAAGTCCCTAGTAAAGTGCACTAGAGGTGCCCAGGGCCTGTAAATCAAATGCTGCTAGTGGGCGTGCAGCACTGGTGTGCCACTCACATAAGTAGCTCTGTAATCATGTCCCAGACCTGCCACTGCAGTGTCTGTGTGTGCAGTTTTAAACTGTAAATTTGACTTGGCAAGTGTACCCACTTGCCAGGCCTAAACCTTCCTTGTTCTCACATGTAAAACACCACTAAGGTAACGCCCTAGGTAGCCCCAAGGGCAGGGTGCAGTGTATGGTTAAGGTAGGACATATTGGCTCTCATTATGAGATTGGCGGCAAATGCCGCCTACTGCAACGGCCGCCAACATACCTTCGCCCTGGCTACCGACCATCCATGCCATTATGACCATAGCCGGAATTCCACCAAAAGGCTGGTGGAATTCCAGCGATGGTCATGGCGGCAGACAGCGGTAAGGTGGTGCTGCTGCCAACAGCACTGCCACACCAGGAAAAAACACTGCCTACTGTATCATGTTCCATGATATGGCCTAGCAGTATTTTGCTGGCAGATGCTGCTGCTGGCAGCAGCACCATGTCCCGTCTCCTGACGGAGGACCCACTGCAAGCAGATAAATTGGGTTCTCTGACAAGAGAGGGGGGTGGGAAGTTTTGTGTGAGTGTGTGTGACTATGTTTGAATGCGTGTGTAATGCGTGTGTGAATGAGTGTGTGTGTGTGTACGTGCATTTTGTGTTGTGGGCTTACGTGTGTGCCTGAATGTATGTTTGTGAGTTTTGCAGTGAGTGTGAATGTATGTATGCATGCGTGGGTGAATGTGTATGCGTGTCTGTATGGGTGTGTATGTATGTGCGTGTATGTGTGTATATGTGGGGAGGGGGTTTGTAAGGGCTCTGGAAAGGGGGCCAGGGGAGACCCCTAGCAGTGCCAGGGAAGGAATTCCCTGGCACTGTACAGCCACCACCATGGAAACCATAGAGTGTGGGTGAGGTCAAAATGCCATGGGCGGCCTAGTGATGGCCGCAGGGCTGGAGACTGAAGTCTCCAGCCCGGCGGTCATTACTACCATGGCAGGCGGTGTGTTGACATGGCGGTTTGGCTTTGGCCAAACCGCCAATGTCATAACAGTGGAGGTAGGTACCGCCAGCATGTTGGCGGTAATACCTCCACTGTAGCTCCGACCGCCGGGGTCATAATGACGCCTATAGTGCTGTGTTTTATATGTCCTGACAGTTAAATACTACTAAATTCATTTTTCACTATTGCAAGGCCTGTCCCTCTCATAGGTTAACATGGGGGCTACCTTTAAATATGATTAAAGTGTGGATTCCCTTTGGATGCGGATAGATATGTGAAGTTTGGGGTCTCTGAGCTCACAATTTAAAAATACATCTTTTAGTAGAGTTGATGTTAAGATTGTGTATTTGAAAATGCCACTTTTAGAAAGTGAGCATTTTCTTGCTTAAACCATTTCTGTGACTCTGCCTGTTTGTGGATTCCATGTTTGGGTCAATACGACAGTTGGGCTGGTTGCACCTCTCACTTGACAATGACACAAAGGGAGGTGGGGTGCTGTCTGCATTTCCTATTGAGCCATCTGTGGTAGGAAGGAGGGGAGGAGTGGCCACTCACACCTGAAAGGGCTGTGCCTGCTCTCACACAATGCAGTCTCCAACCCCCTGGTGTGTGTCTGGGGCCTGCATTGTGCAAAGCAGGATTTCACAAACAAGAGAGACTTTGCTTTGAAGTAAGCCTACTTCAAAGGGCAAAATGGGTATAAGAAGGGCACCCAAAACCACAGTCATTAGAACACTTCTGGAAACCAAGAGGAACCTCTGCCTGGAGAAGAGCTAAAGTACTCAGGAAGAAGAGCTGCCCTGCTTGTGACTGTGCTTTGTTGAGCTATCCTGCTGTTGCTGCTTCTGCCTATGATGGAAGTCAAAGACTGGACTTTGGGTTGCCTTCGTTCTCGTGAAGAACTCTCCAAGGGTTTAATTTAGAGCTTGCCTCCTGTTGTTTGAAGTCTCAGGGATAGCAAAGACTTCTCTCTGCCAGCACTTGGAGCCTCTGCTGAGACTCCTACTCTGCCAAGTGGCGCCCATCCAGTTCCTGGGACCCTGAAAGGAGAAGCTGCCAGCCTAAGGGTCAGAAATCCACACACCGACTGCCGTGCTGGGAAAAGATTGACGCGTCTCCGATCTGTGGCTGAAAAATCTACGCGCCACCAGTTTCACACCTGAAAATCGATGCTTGCCTGCAGTGCGACTAGAAGATCGATGCACGCGGCTAGAGGAATGACACATAGCATCGCTGACGGAGGCTAGTGAGATCGCAACCCACGCTGCACGGTTTTCGGATCATTGTGCAGCTGGATTTCCAATGCAAACACCGCTGGGCATGTAAAAACGATGCAAGGCCTGCCCGGACCTGAGAGTGCTGACCAGATCGACGCATCGCTCTCCTGCGGTGAGAAGAAACGACGCACGCCGACCCGACTAAAGGAGAAACAACCCAAGGTCTCCTCGTGAGTGATATTGATGCATCGCAAGCTCTTTTTGACTCACACTCGCCCGTGTGGGGTTATTTTTGACACACTCAAGGTACATTTTCATGCTAACAGTGTTAGCGTTGTGTTTAAAATCACAGGAAGACTCTTTTTGCATTTTTAGTGATAACTTGACTTGTGTATTGTGGATTTTTGTAGTTTTGGTCTTGTTTTGTTTAGCGAAATATTTTCTATTTTTCCGGACCTGTGTTGTGTCATTTTGTAGTGTTTTCCTTAAGTTACTGTGTGTGTTGGTACAAATACTTTACACCTAGCACTTTGAAGTTAAGCCTACTGCTCGTGCTAAGCTACCAAGGGGGTAACCAGGGGTTAGCTGAGGGTGATTCTCTTTTACCCTGACTAGAGTGAGGGTCCTTGCTTGGACAAGGGATAACCTGACTGCCAACCAAAGACCCCATTTCTAACATGACTGATTTGTTATTATGTTTTACGATAAATGAATGATTGACTTATTGGAATAAAGACATTCATGAATGAAGTGGTTTCAGGGTGAAGTATCTAAAAGGAAAATCTCTAGGGCCCAGATTTACAAAGGTTTTCTATCCGGTTTGCTTTACTGTTTTAATGCAGACCAACACAAATTCCTTTTCGGTACTTACAAAACAATACAAACTGCTATTTGCCTTGCTTTGTAAACAAAAAAGTAATACAACGCAGCGCATTGCACTGCCTTTCATTTCCTTGCATCAGAGAGGCCTACCATGAGTGGTAAATGGGCATTTCCATGCATTCACCCAGGGATTTTGACACAATCCCATATCTGCCAAGACTTGTAGACATGGATTTACACCAAAATCCTGCACCTCCCTGAGGCTGGTGTGAGACTCTTTACAAATGGAGCTAGCAGTACTGCCACCTGAAGCGCTAGACCATCCATTGCACCATGCACATGCTTACGCAATTCAACTAAAATCATCATGTAGTTGCTGTTAGCAATTTCTGTGCCACTAAATCCATTCAGAATTAAAGTGGTAGTTACCAAAGCCCGGGTTTTTTTTGCCAGTCATGTTTATTAAAACATACCACTTTAAAGTGCATCTAGTTGGACAGAAATCAAGAAAACCTAAGGGTTCTGGGTCCGTCTTACATAAGAACGGATTTACAAAATAAGATCGAAAATGTAGTGCTGTGGGTTTCCCTCAGTGCTTCGATTACATTTCAAATTTTTGGAAAGTTATGAAGAATTCCAAGAGTATGTTTGGGATGCTGCTTCAAAAGCAGGTTACTGTGCTTAGTCTTGGGAAAACTTTGTTAGTTACTCTATGCTTATATATGAAAACATTTGTACATGCTTACGTGTATGTAGTGTGTTCTAACACAAGGGAAAGTTACTCGGATGAGTGCAATTGCTCCTATGAAATTATTTATTTTTCCTCGCAAAAATATTTTTTCTACTGGAGAAACCCTTCAACTACACTTACACTATACTTACACGTATTTTGTGGTTGGTCCCTTTCATTTATTGCTTGAAACTAGATTTACCCATGCCATTAACAGCAAGCACAGGAGCATTATATGACTACAGCACCCAACAATGTGCTGGAAGTAAAAGCAGAATGACTATGACCAGTGTGAAAATCTTATATATTACTGGGCTACAAGTTTATTACCAGGGCTGTTTGTCATGTATTTGGGGAACTCGTATGGACGTGTTACAAGTGACCAATCAGCTTTGATTGGCCCGGCAACAGCAGTTAAGATTATGAGTTTAGTGGGAATTATGAGTTTACCTACGTTCAGTGGTATTCCAACTGGAGATTTCCGTTGCTTCAAGAGGCTGAAATATCCAGATTGAGTACCTGGGGAAAACAGGTTAATATTAGCAGGGTAATTCAAATTTATACATGTAATTCCGCAAAAACTCACATATCCTATTATTCTGCCCTCTAAAATATACCGAACCTGTATAAGTGGTAAATCAAGAATCAGAAAGTATGTGGGCCTCCTTTACAAGGACTTTCCGCCACCCTCGTGTCATTTTACCTGTGCCAGGTATAGTGTTTGCAGGGTAGGTGTTCCTATAGGAAGAGCCACGCAAAACTGACGCAGTGAAATTTACAACATTTCACTGTGTCACAATTATACTGCCTGTTCAAAGCAGGTGTAAAATTGCTGAAAGACTTTTCTCTATGGGGTCTCCTTGCATTGTAGAGTAGCATCATTTGTTTTTACAGTAGTCTAGCAATGTCTGAGTTTAGGGGTAACAAATGAGTTGAAATTTCTAACGCATCTGTGAAAACGTACGCCATGGAGCTGTGTATTGTAAATACAAAGCATCCATGGCATTGTTAGGGGATTGTAGGGCAGTGCAAGAAATCTGACGCATTGGGCCGATGCATCAGATTCTTGTAAATGAGCCCCTTAGGGGCAGAATTAAGAAAAGTGGTGGTGCACCCAGTGCAGCACTACGTTCCTTGCGCACCTTAGTGCCCCCTACCACCACCATGTGTACACTGTATTTAAAATACGGTGCCCCTAACGCACAGTAGAGGGAAAAAGCATCAGAATTTTTTAAGCTATTGATGTACTATTCAGGGTTAGCGCCAACATTTTGAAGCTAACTCTGAACAGTACATATGGGCACACTGTAACCAATGATGTGCCCCCTTTTAACTTTTTACTTACAGTCCATCCTTTAAGTCAACTGCTCTAATACAAACATAAATATTAAAACTCTATGGAAGAAACATTATCCTTATAGACTGATAGACTATAGACTGATTCTTCCACATTACTGGTACAGGGAAAGGTTAGTTATACAGAGAACATGAGTTATTTGGGCCCTGATTTATACTTTTTAGTGCAAAACTGCACCAACTCAGTTTTGCACCAAAACGTTTAGCACCGGCTTGCACAATTTCTGTGCTCCAGCCGGGCACCATATTTAAGGAATGGTGCAAGCCGCTGCAAAGGGTAGGCTAGCGGAAAAAAAAATGACTTTAGTCTGGTTGGGCTGGCAGTATGGAAGAAGGGGTTTTTGCACTAAGAAATGACATTAGGCAGGCTACAGCAAAAAAAAATGACTCTAACCTGCCTAGAGTCATTTTCTGATGCAAAACCATCCATACCACATGACTCCAGTCTTAGAAATGACAGGAGTCACGCCCACCATCCCAATGGCCAGCACAGGTGACCAGGGTCCCCTGGGTATGGCCAATGCACCCAGTGCCACGTAGGGGGGCCCATTTCAAGGCCCGCAATAGCACTTTAAAAATAAAATAAAATACTTACCTGTAGTTACCTGGGGTCCCCCATCCTCAGCTCTCCCTCTGGTGTGGATGGGGGTGTCCCTGGGCCCTGGGGAGGGCACCTGTGGGCTTATTGCAGGGTGTTCCACCATGGGAATAGGCCCACAGGTCCCCTGACGCCTGCCCTGACCTAGGTGTCAAAAAATGGGGCAAAGCAAGCTTTGCACTATTTTTTGACCCCTCCTCCCTGCCGTGTGTCATTTGTGCACGGGAGTATAAACATGGTGCTAAGGCCATAGATCAATTTTTTGCACGGGAACGCCTACCTTGCATCTCATTAAGGCAAGGTAGGTTTCCACTTCCCAAAAATGACTTTAACTTCATAAATTTGGCGCTAGACGGTCTAGCACCAAAGTATAAATTGGAGTTAGTTTTGCACTGAATTAGAGTAAGAAAAATACTAATTCAGTGCAAACAGAGTATAAATATGTCCCTTGGTGCCTCATGAACAGGTACAGACAGGTCAAGGTTCACCTACGTACTACACCTAAGCTACCTCGAGGAGCATGAACTTCCTGTAGTTTTATTTTCATATTTCGTACTGTAATATAAATGTCACACTGTGATCAACATCATTTGTTCAGAGGCTAACTCTGGTTACTGCACGGATCTCAAATCCAAGTTTTGCAGTAAACATCACAACCAATCAATTTTCCGTAGGTAAATTTTGGCACGCCAAATCTGCCCTTATTTTTTGGAGAAAATGCTAGGTACATACCAGGAAATACAGATTCTGGTGTGCTAAACAGCAAAATTCACTTTATGTCCCATTTTTCCGAGAAAAGTCAGAATAGACAGTAAGTATTGCACCTGATAAATTCAGTGCAACTCAGCATCAGAGTTTTCTCGGGTGTGATAGTTATTCCATGCTAAAAAGAGGTACTCATAATCAAGGCCTTTGAATCAAAGGCGGGTATCTTACATATACAGTAAGGGAATCACAATGCACACCTTTTGCATGACTTCCTCACTGTAGCGTCCTCTCCAGCCCAGGTTCATGCAAATAAATATGCCACAAGCAAAGCTCTGTAACAGATGTCATTTTACCTCAACATACAATTTCACACTGCACTCTGATTATGTCATAATCTTTAATAACTTCACCTTAACTCCTTCCACCAAGTTCCATAATCTCTCTGTTAAGTCCAACAAGAACCCTATGGGTCTTAGCGCACATAGGGCCAGATGTATCAAACGGTTTTACTCATTTTGTGTTCATGGGAAAATGTGTTCATACATATGGCCCATATTCTCATGACATTTGTTAAATATTGAAGTATAAACAACAGTCACATGACATTTTTTTCAAAAAGTCATTGAGGTGCTCGCACTAGTCGGCCAGATTGAGTAGTATAAGATTGATGAGATGCATTCTGGTTTTGCACCATTGTCCGAGATTCTGATGCTTGAGCTGAACAGCTAGGCTGGATTGCCTCATTCATAATTGCAGGAGCGGTTGAACGCCCAGGTAGGTGCTTAAAGTGTGACAGGTCCTGTGTGATGGACTTTTCAGGACGATGCGCCATCACCATGTGTCCTTTCAAAGTCACAACCCCCAGAGGATCAACAGTGAACAGAATGTCTGTTTTTCGCTTTTCCTTCTGCTTGACCAGGACACTTAATCGAAGACTGTTTTCTGAGCTTGTGAATGCAAATCGCTGTATACTTTCATTTTGCACTTTCGAGAAGTGTCTGTGACACAAATGTTAGCAGCATTTAGGGATCTATCCCCTGTGGCAGTTTGGTTCTGATGACTCTCCCAAATAACAAGGTTGAAGGACTGTGGTACTGAAAATTCTGGACCCGTGTTATAAGCGTCGTCGTATCACAACGATTTTGGTATCAGCAGACCGGAAATGATTAGAATAGTATGCACAAGCATTGTATTCATATTCGGGTAACAAAATCACCCGAATATCAGAGTTTCCGTCCTAAACCATCGTGTTCCATTTAAACAACAGCCATTTTGTGATTGCCCTCACATAGGCCAATGTCTAATGCTGAAAACGAGTCTGAAGGACACGTACACCTTTGCTGACTCCTCTGTGACCTGGGCAAGTTGACTCCACTGCCTGAAGCTAAACCTGTTCGGCCAGTTTCTTTCCCAGTGGCCGAATGAGATTAGTATCAAGGCACAACACATCATAAAACCTTTCATCACACACACCATGCCTAATCTTACACACACCTGTCCCTGTTTCTTTCTTTATGACTTGCTTTACAAGGAGGAGGTGCCCGTTTATATTGGGGGTCCGTCGATATCTGATGAAAGGACTAAGCCTTGCCGGGTAATTGATTGAGGGCTGGATAAACTGGAATATGGGCTTGTCATCATAAACCTGCTATTTCTTTGTAGTGAAAATATGTGAATGATCAACTGTAAAATAAGGAATGTTTGCCTAAAGCATAATATTTTGTATAAAAGAGAAGGTTAGCTTTGCAAAGGGAGCAGTCTCCTGAGAATATACACCGTGTTGTACTTCTAGGATACCTGTTACTGGCTGCAGCCAATAAACAAGATCTTTGACTTCACCAAGAAGACTCTGTGTTTCTGTAGTCTGAAACAGGAAGGACTCGAAGTCTTAGGGTGTGTTCCCTGGCACCACTGGGTTCTGAAAAACCCAGTACTTCACTTGGCGCACAACGTGGGGCGATTTCAGCGGTACCAGTCCAAGCCAGAGGTTCGTGAGGAGCTTTGTGTGAAAATTCTGGAGGGAGGCCGCCACTTCATCGAACCCTGTATGTCGACGTGGTCCGAAAGTCTTTGCTGCGAGGTTCCCTGCTTCCCGATGGCTACGAAGGACTGCTGCCCTGACTATCGCCCTGTTTTGGACCCTTGATGATTTGGTAGAGCGAAACGTTAAACGAGGCTTCTGGTGACGTCATCGATACCTCAGTTAAGTATAAGTGGAGCGTCTCCCAGTCCTTAGTTTGGTTCTTAGTTTGGTATCCTCTTGGGATCTTTGATTTGGAACTTGCAAGTACCAAAGCCGAGGGATTCGTGTATTCACGAGACTATCGTATTCGATAATCCTTTGAAGTTTGAAGCTAGACTAGAGAGCGAAGATGCCTGGTCTTAGCAGATATGGAAATTTGTTTTGTCTTGGTTATAATAGGGATTCCCGATTGGAGGACTCGTGTCCGGTTCCTCCGATTGGAACTCCAACCTATGAACTATATGTGAAACATGGCATAGGCCCCCTCACATATAATGAAGTATGGATCCGATACACCAGGAAAGATGGTGTTTTAAAGTGGCCCCAATATGGTAGTTTTGACACAGAGATTCTGAATAATCTGGAGGTTAAACTTTTCAAGAAGAAAGCCCGGTCAGCGATGTTTGACTCTTTCCGCCTATGGCGTAAGGAAGCCAAACAGAAGGAAATTAAATTAGCAAAGAGAAATAAGAGGGAAGAGGGTATCTCGATAATGCAAGCTGCCATGCAGTTTAAAGATGATGAAGAAGAACAGATGAATGAGCAGTTGCACAGGCAACGTAAATTGGTGACCGATAAATGTTATCCAGTTTTTCCGCTTCTTCAGCAAGATGCAGCAAAAGAACTTGAGAAAGATCCTTTAATGTCACACTTGTTGAGTTCGCCACCCCCTTATGCGCAGAATGCTACAGCATCCCCGCAACCTTTAGCTGTGCAACCTCCGGTTATTGTGCCTCAGGTTCTTCCACAGCCGCCAGCTCCTTTTCAGTTGGCTCCTACTACTATGGCGCAGCCCCTTCAAGGGCCGCCGACTTCGCTACCTGCTTCATCTGTACCTTCTGCGACTTTATGTACTACATCGACTGCCTCTTCTGGTGTTCTTCCTGATACTGCCTCTGCGTCTGCTTCTGCGTCTGCCTTGCCTCCCTCTGTTTTTCCTCCTGTTCTTTCATCAACTTCTCCTTCTGTCCGACAGAGAATGACAGATACTGTTGCCAGCCTTATATTTCCTCTATTTGGGTCGTCTGGTGTGACCCCAGATTCGGAGCGTAAACAGTCGCGTAGTCAACTGCCTAATTCTCAAGAGAGAGAAATGTTGGACCGTATGGCGCGTAAATGGGTTGTTTACCCTTTAAGATACGATGTAGAGTCTGTTATGGATGTCTTCCGTCAATGGGGAGCACCGAAACAAAGATAAGTTTTTGAGAAAATGTGTGCTTTCCTTTGTGAGGAATTGGAGGATAATGATTTGGAAACAAATCCGCATGATTTGTGCCGAGTACGGTTTGAGTTTGCAAAGGGCACGATTGTGGGTCCCGATGTTGAGACAGCAGTTGCGACGTTGTTGTCCTTTAGGAATAAGGATCCTTCTCAGTCATTGTTCCAACATGACTCCTCTGTTAAAAAAAAAGGTGCGACAGTACCCAATGAGAGAAGTCCCTCCGGTATGGAAGGACGCCATTGCGGCTGATGTTGCTAATCAAATTGATGCTGTCCCAGCTCATTTTCAGCGTGTTTGGGTACATGTTCCGTGGAAGCGAGCTGAAGTTTTAGCCCTTAAGCAGACTTTGCCTGATCCCCGTAAAAACCCTGCAGGGTATTATAAGGAATTATCACAGACTGCAGACTCATGCATTATGAATTTAGCCGACATAGACATGTTATTTGGGAATGTTGTTCCACAGCCTTTGTGGGGATTGATTCGCCATACAGATCATGCGCAAGAGTTAGGTGACTCATGGGCTAATATTAGTGCTGCAAATGATAGACAAGTTGGTGGTGCCAAACCTGAGCCTTTGGTAGCAGAACTGCCTGCTAGGATCATTACGTACATGAAGACTTTAATGCCTGCGATGCGTGTGAATTGGGATAAATTGTCTGCGTGTAAGCAGAAGAAAGATGAAACAGTGTCTGATTTCTTCACCAGGTTTGAGGAAACGTTTATCGACCACAGTGGTCAAGATATGAGTACAGAAGGTGGTCAACGGTTGTTCGTCGACAAGTTTGTGCACAATTTGCTTGCAGAGCTGTGTAAGAAATTGAAGGATTCAGAGAGTTCTTGGGCCGTTTCATCTTCAGCACAAATATTGGCTACTGCACAGTACTACGAAAATAGGGATAAATATGAGAAGGATAGAGCAGACAAGAAAACTAAAGAATTAAAGACGAAGGTTCTTTTACAACAGGCGTATCCGCCACGTGGTGGTCAGAGTAACTATCAGCAACCTCAACAGTTCCAGAGAAACTCGCAAAGGTTTGAGTTTTCTCAACCACGTGTTCCTGTAGGTCCCAATCAGTGGTCATATTGTAAAGAAGAGGGTCATATCAAGTATAGTTGTCCTATTTTGTTACAGCGTACGAATGGTGCTTCTGGCGCAAGAGGTCGAGGTGTTCAACAAGCTCCTAGAGGTAGAGGACGTGGAAGTTTCCCCCAGACCACGCGTTCCTTTCCGTCTCAAAACTCAATGAATAGTTTTGACCAGCAACATAACGCGTCTGGTAGGACGGCTCAGTACTATGCTGACGACTACTATGGAGAAGATGAGAACTTGGAAGGTAATAATTGCTAGGACAGCCATAGACGAAGAGAGGGAGTTTTTTTAGCTCCAGTGGATCAGAATGGACCTTATGTTAAGGTGAATACATCAGGTGTGTCGGAGCCTTTTCTGTTGGATACTGGTGCTACAAAGAGTTCTATTATGCACTCAAAACTCCCTGGCGCACCTTTGTCTGGCGAAATGAATGTTTCAGTAGGTTTTTCTGGCGCCCCGGTTAGGAACCCGATTTCTAGTCCTATGTCCCTTTCTGTTGGACCTTGTGAATTGGAAGCACCCCTTATTCTGACGACAGGTTGTGGTGAAAACTTGTTAGGATTGGATTTGTTGAAAAGATTGTATGCGACATTATATTGTTCTCCTTCGGGAGTACAACTTACACTGGGTATGAAATTGGTCTCTCCAATGTATTTGTCAAAGGATAAACTTCCGACCGAATTGTCGATTCTTTCTGATACCATTTGGGCTACTGGTCCTAATGATGTGGGTCTGTTGGAAATACCGCCTTATGTTGTGACATTGAAAGCCAATGTTAAATTACCACGCATTCAACAATACAAGATCTCTAGTGAAGGTGAAAAGGCGTTGCTAGCGATCATTTATGATTTAATTGAAAAAGATGTAATTGAAGAGACAAGAGGCAACGTTTGTAATAGTCCTGTTTTGCCTGTTTTGAAACGTACTGACCCCTCTAAGCCACCTGTTTACAGGCTCGTGATTGATCTTAGAGAGGTAAATAAAATAGTTGTGCCACAGTTTCCAGTTGTTCCTGATATCACTGCCATATTGACTATGACTCCAGCTTCCGCCACCTGGTTCTCGGTGATCGACTTAAAGAATGCTTTCTTCAGCATCCCGATTGCAGAGGAGAGCAGGAATATTTTTGGCTTCAGTTTAGGAGGCCGAAGTTTCCGCTTTCAACGCGCTCCACAAGGCTACTGTGAAAGTCCATCAATATATAGTCAGGCTTTAAAAACACAGCTGGATGCAATTGTTTTACCTGACGGCGCTACCCTTTTTCAGTACATTGATGATTTGCTAGTCGCTACAGATACTGAAGAGATTTGTAAAGAAGCCACCTTGTTGTTGTTGCGTCATTTATCTGATTTACATCACAAAGGGCCTGATTCTGACCCTGGCGGCCGGTGACCGCCAGGGTCACCGGCCACGGGAGCACCGCCGACAGACCGGCGGTGATCCGAAGGGCATTCTGACCGCGGCGGTTCAGCCGCGGTCAGAAAGGGTAAACCGGCGGTCACCCGCCGGTTTACCGCTGCCCTTCTGAATCCTCCATGGCGGCGGAGCGTGCTCCGCCGCCATGGGGATTCAGACACCCCCTACCGCCATCCTGTTCATGGCGGGAAACCCGCCATGAACAGGATGGCGGTAGGGGGTGCCGCGGGGCCCCCGTAAGAGGGCCCCGCAAAGTATTTCAGTGTCTGCTATGCAGACACTGAAATACGCGACGGGTGCCACTGCACCCGTCGCACCTTCCCACTACGCCGGCTCAATTCTGAGCCGGCGTCCTCGTGGGAAGGTTGATTTGCCCTGGGCTGGCGGGCGGCCTTTTGGCGGCCGCCCGCCAGCCCAGGGCAAATCTCAGAATCACCGCAGCGGTCTTTCGACCGCGGTGCGGTGTTCTGACGGGGTTACTTTGGCGGGCGGCCTCCGCCGCCCGCCAAAGTAAGAATGACCCCCAAAGTGTCCCTTTCAAAACTGCAATATTGTCGACAAGAAGTGACCTACTTAGGTCATCTCTTATCGAAGGAGGGAAGGAAACTGACCTCAGAAAGAATTCAGGCAACTGCAAAATTGAGTGTGCCAAGGACACAGAGAGAAGTACGTGCTTTCTTGGGCATTACATCATACTGCAGACAATGGATACCGAATTTTTCTTTGCTGGCCAAACCTTTGGTAGCATTGACCTATAAAGATACACCAAACCCCGTTCCGTGGTCTGAAGATTGTCAGAAAAGTTTTTCCGAATTGCGTAATGCATTGTGTTCGGCTCCTGTGTTGGGTACCCCCGACTACAGTAAGCCCTTTACACTGTATGTTCATGAGAAAGAGGGTTGTGCATTGTCAGTGCTGACACAGTCTTTTGGAGACAAGCAGCGCCCATGCGCATATTTTTCGTCGACTTTGGATCCGGTAGCTAAAGCATTTCCGAGTTGCTTGAGAGCCACAGCGGCAGCAGCTGTTTCTATTCGACAGTCTGCTGGGTTAGTGATGAATAATATGTTGATTGTGATGGTTCCACATGCAGTGGACACGTTGTTAAACAGGACCAAGACACAGCATTTAACTAGTGCTCGATTGTCAGGTTACGAGTTGACACTGTTAGCGAGTCATGTGCACATAAAGAGGTGCAATACGTTGAATCCAGCCACGTTATTGCCGATTTCAGTAGAGACAGATGATGTTGAACAACATGATTGTTTCCTTAGAACAGAAGAAGAAACGAAAGGGAGAGTAGATCTTAAAGACACTCCTCTTGTAAAGTGTGATGGTACCTTATGGGTGGATGGTTCATGCTTCAAGCTTCCGAATGGTGATACGACTGCAGCATATGCTGTCACAACTTTGCATACGATTGTTGAAGCTGCACGTATACCACATAATTCAGCTCAAGCAGCAGAGCTGATTGCACTCACGAGAGCGTGTGTGTTATCGAAAGGAATGAAAGTGACCATATATACCGACAGCCAGTATGCGTTTGGTGTGGCCCATAGTTTTGGACAATTGTGGAAAGAACGTGGGTTCCTGACTTCGCATGGAGCTAAAATTCAGCATGGTCAGTTGGTGAATGAGCTTCTTGAGTCACTGACCTTGCCATTACAAGTTGCGATTGTGAAATGCAGTGCACACAAGAAGGTTACTGATGATATTGGTCGTGGCAATGCATTTGCTGACGAAATCGCAAAAGAAACAGCAAGAGATGTGATGAATCGAATGTATGTTGCAGGCCCCGCAAGATGGGTTGGTGACGTTGGAATATGTGAAGATACGATAGAGGGTGTGAAGTCTATTCAAGCTGAAGCTTCAGAGAAAGAGTTGAGTGTGTGGAAAGAAAGTATGGGTAAATTGGATGAAAATGGTTGTTGGGTTGACTTGTCAGAACATCAGCGATGGTTGTTACCCGATGCGTATGTGCTTGCAGTGGTGACAATGGCTCATGGAATGGCCCATATCAGTGTGAAAGGGATTTGTAAGTTGTTGGCTCCAGTATGGCAAAATGCTGGAATTCCTAAATGTGCAGAGAATGTGGTCAAGAATTGGATGGTGTGTCTGAAATACAATCCTGGTAGGGGAACCCCAACTCCAGCTGGTCATTTTGCACCTCCAACGTATCCGTTTGAGGTTTTGCAGCTAGATTTCATCCACATGGAAAGGTGCAACAATCTGAAATACGTACTCGTTGTTGTTTGTGCTTTTTCAAGATGGGTAGAAGCATATCCCTTAAAAGACAACACTGCCTTTTCCACAGCTAAAGCCCTTGCCAAAGAATTCTTCCATAGGTTTGGAATGCCGAGAATGGTCTGGAGTGATAATGGGAGTGAATTTGTGGGTCGAGTGATGAAAAAAGTATGTGAAGGGCTAGGTATCCAGCAAAAATTCCACGCTGCAAATCACCCCCAATCAGCTGGACTAGTAGAGTGCTATAATGGCACGCTAAAACTGAAGTTGGCAAAGATACAAGCGAGCTCTGGTCTTAAATGGCTTGACGCTCTGCCTTTAGCACTCCTATCAACAAGAATGACTGTGCATTCGCGAGTGGGACTTAGTCCCTATGAAATTGTGTTCGGCCGCCCGGCCAACATATGGGGAGTGCCAAGACCAACAAAATTCAGTGAGATCGAACACCCTGTACTGCTTGATTATTTGTATGAATTGACGGCTAAATTGCGTGTTCTACACCAACAGGTTCACGATACTCTGCCCCAGGTCTCTGAAGCTCCAGGACATCTTATCGATCCTGGATCATGGGTGCTGGTCAAGAACTTCCAGCGGACAAAGAATGACCAGCCCCGTTGGACCGGCCCCTACCTCGTCCTTCTCTCAACAAGATCAGCTGTTCGAGTGGAAGGGAAAAAGAACTGGATCCACGGTGTACACTGCAAGAGGGTCCCTTTTCCTCTACCGCACGACCGATGGGACCAGGAGGGGATCGCTGACTCTGAGACTGAGATTGTGCCTCGTTTTTTGCCATTTAGCGATGCACGTGTAAAAGGAACAATTTCTGAACAAGAAAGTGACAATAATTTGCAAGAAGCTGTGCCACCGTCAATTCGATTGAACACTACAGAGCCTGAACTCTTGTTCCAGAACCAGACAGTACCTGGAAAAAGCGTTATAATTTGAGACCAAGAACTAAGGACAAATCATTTTTTTCCTGTTCCTTTGCTATTTTTTTTTAAAGTGCAGCTCTCTCATCTGAGAAACTTTCTTATTTTTTGTTTTTTTCTTTTCGAACTGCCATCCGGGTTCAGCTGTAGGGTCGTGGTTGCCCAAGTCTTTGGAGTGCAGCTGAAGACGTTAGGTCGACAGTTCTGGTCGGTCTAAGGGAGTTGCCCTGGAGTGACAGAAGCATTCCCTAGCATAGAACACCCTACCACCACGAGCATCAATTAGAGAGGATGGAGTTTTTCAAGAATGAGAGACCTGCCAGACAGATGGACTTTAAAGCCAAAATGGGTATAATAATGACAAAGAAACGATTTTTGATATTATGTATTTTCATGTTGCTTAGTGTAATGACGTTTTTAATAGGATATGTTTTATTCTCTTTTCAAGTGACATTTGCACCCATTACACAGCCCATACCTCCTTCTACTGTTTCCTCGCATTCTTTTCACCCCCTGCCTGAACACGAGTCTGCCAGAAGATTAGAGTTTGTCAACAATTCATTCATTCAGCTTCTACACCAACACCAATTAGTAGTGAACACAACTAACTGTTGGGTGTGTGGTCTTATGCCCCATACTACTATCTGGTCCTGCCTTTCAGCCATAATGGTTCTGTGTGGGCATATAGAACGGTGTTCATATACGCGTATGAAGCCAACCCCCTACGTTGTGTGAAAGATAATCCTAAGAATAGTGCTCTAGCTAAGGGTATAGTAGATATGATTAGGGAAGATATTTCCTATGAGACTATCCCGAGAGATGAGACACTAGCATATATTGGATGGAACATAACAGGATATGGAGTTACTCTGAGTGGGAACCAGCGAGCAAAGAGATCCTCCCCGATTTGGATTGTACCCCATCAGGATCACCTATGTCTGCAAGGTATTGGCAAGAATCCCAGAGCTCAGTTAGGGAAAAGTATTTGCACTGAAACATATGTTTTTGCGTCTCAGACTTCTCCTTCGTTCTTAGCAGCTAAGGGTACCTATTTCATCTGCCATAATAGAGCCTATACATGGTTGCCCCCTGACTTCTCAGGCACATGTTTTGTTTCATTCCTGTTACCTCCCACCTACACGGCCGCAGCAGATTACCATAAGACAAGGATAGTTCGAGGTGTCATAAGTAAAGAAGACACTACAGGACAAGAATTTGGAGGTTTCGTAAAGGGTTTTCTGCCGTTTTGGGGCCCTATGGTTAACAGCAGGAACATAAGGCAATTGACAAAGGTGGTTGAATCCACGGTAGTTGAAACCGCCGGTGCCCTTGGTAATTTGACTGCTGAGCTCCAGTCGGATCGCCTTATGACTCTTCAGAACAGGGTCGCATTAGATGTCATACTTGCAGACCGAGGTGGGGTATGTAAAGTGATTCAATCAAGTTGCTGTGTTTTTATCCCAGATAACGCTCCGACAGTCTACCAGGCCATTTCCAAACTGCATAAGATCTCTGAATCTATTCACGTGGATAAAGGAGATTGGTCATTGATGGGGTGGTTCTGGGAGCTGATATCCGCCTGGGGATGGAAGACTCTGATAGTCATTGGGATGATCTTAGCCATTCTTTTCCTGTCCTGTCTGTGTGTACAGTGTGCTCCTGCAATATGTGGCCTCTGTGCTACATCGTGTGTAAGGAAACCTGTATCAAGGGACGAGCTGAGTAATAGGATGATGCTACAGCAACATCTCAACGACTTTGTGAATATAGACCTGGACTCAGATTAGCATGAGTATAGGTTATTGCCTATGTAAGGGCAAAAGGAGGGTCTGTGGTACTGAAAATTCTGGACCCGTGTTATAAGCGTCGTCGTATCACAACGATTTTGGTATCAGCAGACCGGGAATGATTAGAATAGTATGCACAAGCATTGTATTCATATTCAGCTAACGAAATCACCCGAATATCAGAGTTTCCGTCCTAAACCCTCGTGTTCCATTTAAACGACAGCCATTTTGTGATTGCCCTCACATAGGCCAATGTCTAATGCTGAAAACGAGTCTGAAGGACACGTACACCTTTGCTGACTCCTCTGTGACCTGGGCAAGTTGACTCCACTGCCTGAAGCCAAACCTGTTCGGCCAGTTTCTTTCCCAGTGGCCGAATGAGATTAGTATCAAGGCACAACACATCATAAAACCTTTCATCACACACAAACCATGCCTTATCTTACACACACCTGTCCCTGTTTCTTTCTTTATGACTTGCTTTACAAGGAGGAGGTGCCCGTTTATATTGGGGGTCCGTCGATATCTGATGAAAGTACTAAGCCTTGCCGGGTAATTGATTGAGGGCTGGATAAACTGGAATATGGGCTTGTCATCATAAACCTGCTATTTCTTTGTAGTGAAAATATGTGAATGATCAACTGTAAAATAAGGAATGTTTGCCTAAAGCATAATATTTTGTATAAAAGAGAAGGTTAGCTTTGCAAAGGGAGCAGTCTCCTGAGAATATACACTGTGTTGTACTTCTAGGATACCTGTTACTGGCTGCAGCCAATAAACAAGATCTTTGACTTCACCAAGAAGACTCTGTGTTTCTGTAGTCTGAAACAGGAAGGACTCGAAGTCTTAGGGTGTGTTCCCTGGCACCACTGGGTTCTGAAAAACCCAGTACTTCAGGACTCTCTCCAGTTATGGAGTGAGGAGCTGAATGATAAGCATGGAGGGCTTGACACAGGGCCTGGCTTAACTCAACCCCCTCCATAGATGGTCGTTGAGTTACCATTTTGATGGTACCCATGAACTGTTCTACAACACCATTGGCTTGGTTTCACAGCGATGTACTCTATGATGATTGACATTTAGTTTGACTAGAAACTCTTTGAATTCTTTCCTATTGAACAGCAGACCATTGTCAGATTTGAGAATGGCAAGGATACCCCACGCTGCAAATATGTCACACAGCCCCTTTAGGGGAAAGGCATTTTCAAAGATGGCACTCTTTTATTTCCTTCTCAACTCGCTCGTCTAGGCTGGGAATCACACTTGGGGCCTGATTACAACTTTGGAGGAGGTGCTAATCCGTCCCAAAAGTGACGGTAAAGTGACGGATATACCACCAGCCGTATTACGAGTCCATTATATCCTATGGAACTCGTAATACGGCTGGTGGTATATCCGTCACATTTGGGACGGATTACCACCTCCTCCAAAGTTGTAATCAGGCCCTTGGTCTCTTAGGACTCTTTTGGTGGCTACAATGCCACAATTCCCTGGTGCCAGACAGTTATTTCTCTACATTTTTTAATTTTTGAAGCTCAACCTCATCAGCAAAAGGTCGAGCACTCCTCTTCTAAGATTGAGTTCAAATTATGTCTTTGAGGATAAGCATGTTCTTATCAGCAGTAGTACCAGCAATAATCTCTTTGATGGATAGGGTGCTGGCGTGCTGGACCTCATGATGGAGTTAATATACTCCTCTGCTGTTTTGGATATCAAACTGTGTCTATGTAGTGATACTTGTGAAAAGTAATCAGCAGGGTTCTGATCTTTACCCAGCTTGTGTACAATCATATTATCCTACTCTTGCAGTCACAACCCCCACCTCTCAATGTGAGGGGGCATCTTGGCTTTTGGATTTCCAAAAACAGTGAGGAGCACTTGGTGGTCCATATAGTGATAGTGAAACATTTTCTGTACAGAGACGTATGAAAATATTTGCAAGCCTACACTACAACCAGACTCTCATTCTGTGAACGAGAATAGGTATGTTCTGTGTCAGACAGGCTTTGACTGGCATAGGCCACAATGAATCTCTGAGCAATCGGATGCCCATTATTTTGAGCAAGGATTGTCCTCAGACCCATCGGGTTCACCTCTACTGTGATCTCAGTGTCCAACTTGTAGTAAAAATAGGCTAACTTGTTACATTCTCAATCACATGTCCTATTCTTCTGAAGCTTTGATCACATTCATCAGGCCATTAGAAAGGGACATTTTGTATTGACAAATGTTTCAATGGGGCACTCACTGTAGCAAAGTCATTAATGTACCTTGAGCTATAGCTGGCCATGCCTAACAAGGATCACAGCATGGGGACATCTTGTAGGTGACTAGTAGCTGACAGTGCTTGCACTTTATCTGGGTGGGTCAAGAGACATTGCTTCATCAGAGAATATGTGCCCAAAGTAAATACCTTTGGTCATGTGAAACCCACACATTGCTGCACTCAGACTGAGACCTGCATCTGCAAGTAACTAGCAGATTTGTGTAAGAGACTTGTAATGCTCCTTTTGCATTGCTCCATCTACCAGTATGTCATCACTGTAATTAAAAGCTTGCATTACAGGTTGTGTTATTTGATGTATAACATCCCGAAATATTTCTGCAGCTGACAATCCTCCAAAACTCAATCTTTTGTATCTGAACAAACCAACATGAGTTGGAAAAATAGGGGTGAACCTGCAGTTCTCTTCCAACTCAAACTGATGGTATCCCTTGTTCAGGTCAAGACAGGAGAAGATTTTGGCACCGCTCAGTTGCATGATCATATCTGATACATGAGGACCAGGATGTCTTTCTCTGTCAAATGCTTTGGTGGCCTGGCACATCTCAACAAAGATGCACACTGCACCTACACTGTCTTTTTTTGACACCATGATAATGGGTGAAACCCATGGCTTAGGATGGGTGACGTGCTCAGAGATGGTATGCCTCAACAGCTTTTCTAGTTCTTTCTCAACAGCTTCTTGCAAGTGAAAAGGAACTCTGCAGTGCTCCTGGGCATCAGAGCAAATGTTCTCATTATTGTGAAGTCACACTTCCATTGTCTTGAGTCTTTCTAGTCCATAAAAGAATGACAGAAACGGACTCACAATTTTAGATTGAGTGTGGAGGTTGTAATTGAGAGATATCAGTCCCATGTCAGAGCAAATGTTCTCATTAACGTGAAGTCACACTTCCATTGTCCTGAGTCTTTCTAGTCCATAAAACAATGACAGAAACTGACTCACAATTTTAGATTGAGTGTGGAGGTTGTAATTGAGAGATGTCAGTCCCATGTCAGCAGCAGTGGCAAAACTGAGTAGGCATGCAGTGGACAAAGTTTCTTGAAGAATGTGAATTGGCACTCGCACGGGCACTGCTTTGTATTGCACTGTTGCTGTGAATGACCCTTGACTTTGCAACAGTTTAGAAGCAGACCACCTTTATACCTTCATGTGTGACAGGTTAAGGAGTGGCACAGGAGACAGGCTATTGAATGTCTCGAATGGCATGATATTAATCTATGCACTACTGTCTATGATAAATTTTATGGAGCAACCATTGTCTTTTCTTGTAATCTTGAGCAGTGTCCAAATTCATTTGGTTGTTTCATTTGATTTTGTATCTTTGTCTTTTGTTCTTCCTTGCAAGCAGCCAAACCGCGTTGAACCTGTCGATCATTGGTCGATACCATCATCGTACATCTTATTTACTGGTGCTTGATAATTACATTTGTAGGACGATCTTGATGACAATTTACTTTGTTTGGTCTCTACTTGTTGTAACTGATGTTGCTTTTTGGTCTTGTTGGTGTGGCGAGAATGCTTCTGGAAACTTCTGGTGTCCATTTTCTCTTCTCACAGTGATATATTAGTTTTTTCTTTCACTTTGCAAGCATTATGAAGTGGTTTTCTTACACACAACCTTTGCCCATCTGTTTTGTGGCTAGACATTTACTTTCATGGAGAAATGAAAACCCCCATCAGAAACACAACTATTTTTTCTTTGAAGACATCGACTTGGGTGCACCTACTTTGAACTTGTGCTCGCTTTTCATGACCAACACTGAATAATTTTTCTCTGCTCCACCTTCCAAATTGGTAGGTTGTCAGTCTGCTCTTTCATTAGCTCTTGCCGACATTATTATTTTTTCTAAACTGAGCATTTCTCTTAACATGCGTCTTATGAAAAAGTCTGAAAGACAACCATAAATGACTCCTCGGAGTGTGACTTTGTCATCATTAAATTCACTAAACGTACAGTGTTTAATAAGCACATCTGCTTTGTGGAGGGCGGGCTGAGATCGCGGGCGCTGCAAAGCATGCCGCGCACCCCTAAACACCTGCTGCCCGCATTTGCCTGGTGGGACTCCCAGTCCCAAGCTCCCCGTGTGCTGACTGCTTTGTGGAGGCCAGGCCGACAACGCGGGCACTACAAAGTGCGCCGCGCACCTCTAAACACCTGCTGCCCGCATTTGCCTGGTGGGACTCCCAGGCTCCCCATGTGCTGACTGCTTTGTGGGGGGCGGGCCAACATCGCGGGCACTACAAAGCACACTGTGCACCTCTAAACACCTGTTGCCCACATTTGCCTGGTGGGACTCCCAGTCCCAGGCTCCCCGTGTGCTGACTGCTTTGTGGAGGGCAGGCCGACACGCTACAAAGCGTGGTGCGTACCTCCGCTGCACGGGACGCGCCCGGGCGGAGCCTGGGCCAAGGGTGGGCCCGTCCACGCCCGTCAGAGACTTTCGGAGGCCGGGCTGGGCATCCCCTCTGAGACCCAAAGTAGGATTCTTGGTACTTTCTATGTTAGTGACTGCTGAAGTTCCATCTCGCCACTTGTGCACACATTGATATTTTTAATGGGGAAACGCAAGGCGAGGGGCAGCCCCACCACGGGTTCAGCGCAACTGAAGATTCCTAAACTTCTCACATCCAGGCAACCCCTTTCAAATTGTATAACCAACGAGATTGATACTTTAATTGAAGAGGTGGAACTGATCTTAAACAAAAAAGAAAGTAATCTGCGGAAAGGGCCGATGACGGGCACCCTTATTCCGTTCTTAACCGCCAGACCCCATAACAACAATAGTGGCACACAACCCAATATTGTTCGCAGTCAGGTGCCAGCTCCCCAAGGAGCCAAGGAGCCACTATGAATGCTAGCCCTCTCATACCTTCCGCAACTTATCCTACATCTGAAACTCTGCAAACAGTTGCGATCATTCATGAAATTCCTTGTTCCAACTGCTCTTCATCATTGGAGATGCAGGATTTGGATTATGTCCAAACAAGCCCTATCCCACCATCTCTCCTCGCCAGACAAATTCCATCCACATTTACGAGTGCTCCCCCCCAAGAGGACTTAACTCCCCTGGTGATTTGCCTGAGGAATCAAGTGGGAGAGCTAAAAACCCTTATGATAGAAATTCTTAACTCTCTCAGAACTATGGCTTTGAGGAAAGAATTTTCTTATCCTCATGAAATCAAGGTAGCCCCCCTGAATATTGATCATCCTCCAATTTCCAGACCTCTGTCAAGCTCTAATGACCTTCTGGGCACCCAAAAGCCTGTGCACTATCGTGGAACCCCCGTAACCACTTTTAAAAGTATCACATACTCTAGGGGGGATTCCTCTCCCCGCATGGAATTGGAATGGGACACAACATCAGCGCACGGCAACCATTTACATCCTAATAGTGGCCACTGCATTTATATGTGCAAATCTGGTGATTGGGATGTCATAAAACTTAATCTCACCAGTTCTTATCTGGTAAAGGGTTTGTTGCATATGGAAGCACGCAATTACACACAGAAGGGAACCGCCATTTTTCTTAGTGACTACTGGCTTGCCACAGGTATCGCAAGGCCAAAAGTGTTGCCCACTATGGCCCCTATGACACTGAGCAAGGCCATGGGGCATCCTGCCTCCAATGTGGACATTTCTGGCCCAACTTTGATGAAGGACTTGGGTCCTGCCCCCAAAACAAATAATGTGTGTGATCTTGACTCCTTGGGGACCACCTCTGACATTAATTTACTACATCCAATAGTGTCTCATAATACCAACAAAAGCCTCTTTCCAGTTGTTCCATCTTCCTTTGATAATTTTCCAACCTTAGAAGTTGTTCCTCCATGGAAGTCGAAACTTGTTCCCAATGATATTGCAATAACTACAAATTTTGCTGAGCATTTTAATATACTCCATTCCGCTGTTATTTCCTATGAATCCAATTGTTTTACTGACTTCTCAATAGCAAAGGTTCTGTCCTGGAATGTGGCTGGCCTCTGTAGTAAATTAGCTGACTCTTACTGGGGGGCGATGGTTGATAATTTTAACATCTGCATGTTCCAGGAAATGTGGGCTATTCATAGCTCGTATAGGGAGGAGTTTTGTTCCTTTCAGAAAAAAGCTAAACTGTCCCCTGCTGGTAGAGCAGCAGGGGGCCTTACCAATTGGGTAAGAATGACAGAGGTGGGTGGAGTAAAAGAACTATATGTAAACTCCCCCGACATTTTGGCTATAGTTATACAGCCAAAACCTGGCCCTCCGGTCCTATGCATACATATTTACAATAAGCACATCAATTCTTTCAACAAACTCATCCAAAGTTTCACCAGCTTGTTGATACCTTTCAGAGTCCACATTCAGCATTGGATTGAACTTGGTACTCAATGCTTCTTTGATCTGATTTTCTTCAGCACTTCTTTTACTCCATCATCAGCAAGGTTCTTTAAATACTTAATGATTATCTTATCATCTACTTCTTCTAGGGCTTATGTAAAGTCATAGAACATCTTGATACATGGGCTCCACCAGTCACCAATGTTCTGCTACTTGGTGGTGTTGAACAGCTGTGTTGGTTTCAGAAACACAGCTGCATCGTACTTCATGCTTTTTTTGCTGTAGTGGAGAGTATAAGCTGTTCCGAAGATTGTCATTGTTCACCTGTACCTGAAGTTTCTACAAGCACTAACCACATGCTTGCACTTGGGTCACCACTGTAAGAAAATGCCTCTTTTGAGATGGTAGACCCCACTTTTTGCCTGGAAAATGATGTGACTTCAAACTGTAAGTGCCCTGGGCCCCTGGTAAACAGGCTCGTAGGGCCAGATCTCTTTCCCCAAAACTGTACTATGTTCGGCACTTCAGCCACCCTTGTAAGTCCCTAGTAAATCATACTCCTGGTACCTTGGGAATGGATACTGAGGAGGGCCCCCCCAGAGCTACAGCACCAATTGTGCCACTCTGAAAGGTGCTACACCAGCCTCAAGCAGACTTCCATTGCAAGTGCATGGCACATTTAAAAATTGTAAACTCAACATGGCACTCACCAAGAGTGCCATGTCGACTAACACTGTGGCCCATATTTATACTTTTTGACGCAAAACTGCGCCAACGCAGTTTTGTGTCAAAAAAATTAGTGCCGGCTAACGCCATTCTGAAGCGCCATGCGGGCGCCGTATTTATTGAATGACGTTAGCCGGCGTTAGCCGCCGGCGCCGTCTGGTGTGCGTTAAAAAAAACGACGTACACCAGGCAGCGCCGGTGTAGGGGGATATGGGGCTTGGGCGTCAAGAAATGGGGCAAGTCAGGTTGAGGCAATTTTTTCACCTCAACCCGATTTGCGCCATTTTTTTTCACTCCCAACCCCCATAGAAATGACTCCTGTCTTAGCAAAGACAGGAGTCATGCCCCCTTGCCCAATGGCCATGCCCAGGGGACTTATGTCCCCTGGGCATGGTCATTGGGCATAGTGGCATGTAGGGGGGCACAAATCAGGCACCCCTATGCCACAATTTTGTTTTAAAAAAAACACTTACCTGAACTTACCTTAATGTCCCTGGGATGGGTCCCTCCAGCCTTGGGTGTCCTCCTGGGGTGGGCATGGGTGACAGGGGGTGTCCCTGGGGGCATGGGGGGCACCTCTGGGCTCCTTCAGAGCCCACAGGTCCCTTAACGCCTGCCTTTTGCAGGTGCTAAAAAACGGCGCAAAAGCAGCCGTACGTCATTTTTTTTTACCCGCCCACTCCCGGGCGTGATTTTTGCCCGGGAGTATAAATCCCACGCACATGCCTCGGAGTCGATTTTTTAGACGGGAACACCTACCTTGCATATAATTAACGCAAAGTAGGTGTCCACGCTAAAAAATGACGCTAACTCCATGGACTTTGGCGCTAGACGCGTCTAATGCCAAAGTATAAATATGGAGTTAGTTTTGCGTCAAAAAAAATGACGCAATTTCGGCGCAAACGGAGTATAAATATGCCCCTGTATGTGCTATGGGTAAGTCACTCCTCTGGCAGGTTTTACAGCCCTAAGACAGGTGCACTATAATGCATGTGAGAGCATATGTGTGCATGAGCAAATATGCCCCTTCTGTGTCTCTGCAGTACCTTAAGACATGGTAAGTGTACAGGGAGGCCATAGCAAATACATGTGCTGGACTCTTGTCATTACGAATTCCCCAGCAACATGATGGACTCTCGGACCGCCTTTGAAATATGACCTCTGATGTAAGCAGCATATAGCTGCCAAACAGTTTTCTCCTTGTTTGAGTGGGAAAACAGACAGGAAAACATAGCTAAAGTAGGAGGAGTTGCCACCCCAGCCTGCACTACCTCTCAGGGGTGGCAGGCAAGGTGACCACTCAATTTCATTTTCCTTCATCTTGGATAGTAGGAAAATAGCCAATCAGGGTTGAGGATGTTACCCATTCCCACAGGAAGTGGTCACTTAGGGGGTCATTCCAACCCTGGCGGTAAAAGCCGCTTACCGCTGTCAGAAGACCGCCAACATACCGCTGCGGCCGCCGTAAACCGCCATGGTCATTCTGACCCACATCAGGCAATCCGCCAAAATACAGACATCCACAAAAGTCCGCCACACCAAAGGCCAGCGAGAAACTGGCGTTGACCAAACCTCCACCGTCACGCCAACAAAAATACGCCCACACTATCACGACACACGAATCCACGCGGCGGTCTTTCAACCGCGGTATTCTATTGGCGGTACACACCGCCGCGCTCAAAATACACGCACACTTACAAAACACAGCCACATTGGACAATTCGAAACACACACACCTGATACACATACACACACCACTCCCACACACCCAATTAAATATAAAACACACACCCACATCACCCACAAACCTCCACTAATAGAGAATCGGGACCACTCACAGAGAAATAGAGAACCGAGCACCCAGACGCGCATATTATATACACCCAGCAATATTACCACGCACTTCACACAACACACCAATACACATCACCACACTTAGCACCACACAATCCACCCCACACATCACCCACACCACCCCATGGCACCGCAAAGACACCCCAGGTTTTCTGAGGATGAACTCAGGGTCATGGTGGAGGAAATTGTACGGGTAGAGCCACAGCTCTTCGGGACACAGGTGCAGCACACCACCATTGCCAGGAAGATGGAGCTATGGAGCAGAATAGTCGACAGGGTCAACACTGTGGGACAGCACCCAAGAAATAGGGACGACATCAGGAAGCGGTGGAATGACCTACGGGGGAAGGTGCGTTCAATGGTATCCAGACACAACATCGCGGTGCAGCGGACTGGCGGCGGACCCCCACCTCCTCCCCCAGAATTTACAACATGGGAGGAGCAGGTCTTGGCGATCCTGCATCCTGAAGGCCTCGCAGGAGTATCTGGAGGAATGGACTCTGGTAAGTCTCATCTTCACTACTTCATCCCCCCCACCCCACCAGCATGCCAACTCATACCCCCACCCTCACCCTCACCACCATCACACTTACTCCTTGTAAATGTCTCACCATCACAACCTACCCATCCCAACCCCAAGCCCTGCATGCGACCACAAAGCATGGACACCCATCACCAAAGCATGCCCACTGTACATCCCCATCCCCCCCAAACCACCGTCACAAAAGCCCCCACACAGGAATGCCAGCACTGGGGTACACGGGCACCCACCCATTGCACGCTATGGCACACACAGATGCAATAACCATCCATTTATACCCCTGCAGGACCCGAACGCCACGTCACCGCGCAGGAGGGTCCACAAATGTCCACTCCACCCCCAGAAGAGGCCCACAGTGATGACAGCACCTCTGTCGACCTGGATCTAGATGACCAGCCCGGCCCATCGAGGACCTAGGGACAGTCGGTTCCCCTCAGACAGCCACAGGCCACAGCAGACCTTCCCCTCTCTGGGAACACCAGCACAGCACCCACCCAGCGGGCCCATCCCTCTGTCCCCAGGACACGTCAATCAGCGGTGTGTCCACCACTACAGGTCACCCAGGTTAACCCACCACCCCAACAACAACAGGGACCTGGGGGCAGTGGTAGTGGGCACACGGTCCAGGGGACAGAGGCCCAGGGAAACAGGGGAGCTGGGAGGGCTGCAGTGCGACAGGGGGGGGACAGGCCCAGGGAACCCACTCTCCACGAGGCCCTCTCCTCCATCATGGGAGCCTACCATCATTCCCAGGAGACGATGGCGACGGTCCTGGACAGGTTTCAGGAGATCCAGCTCCTGCAGGAGGAACAGTATTTGGGGTGCAGGGAGGAACTACGAACCATCAGTTCCGCCCTGGGCACCATTGTAGGGGCTCTGAATCAGGTAGTCACCACATTGCGGGACACTGTGGCACCACAAAGGGCGCCTGACACTAGCATGGACCAAGAACTGCCTACCACCTCTGCCGGCGCTAGTGGACAGGAGGCCCCGCCACAGGAACAACAGGCCACCAGCGCCCCACCCCCTGCAGAAGGAGAACCACACCGCAAGCGGGCCCTGAGATCCAGGAAGAAGACAGAGTAAGATGCCAAGACCCCCGCCAGGAAAGGATACCTCCCTGATTGTCATCCCACTGTCCCACATTGTCACCCTGTCCATCCTTAAACTGCCCCTGCTCCACTTCCCACAGCCATTTGGACAATGCAACTGTGATACAAATATTCTGGACTCTGCCATGGACAATCCTCCACCATCACCCCTCACCGATTTGCAACCACCCACCAATATAGAGCATTGTAATAAACACAGTTATTGCACAAAACAATCAGGAGTCTGGCTGTGATTTTGTACAACTGTATTAGACATTACCGTGCCAAAATGCTTATTTACATTGTGATGCCAGCATACCACTGTCACACAGCTGTAGTCCATGGGGAAACAAAGCAGATGTCACGCAGTGGGGCCCACATCTCTGAAATCGGAATAGAAAGTCACAACTCAGTTACCATACACTGGGGGAAAAGGACAGACAGTAGAGAGGTAGTAGTGTTTAAGTATATGTAATATGCCGGTGTGTATTCTTACCTGTGTGTCATTGAAAATACTGCTGTATTACTGTGTTCCTGTTGTCTATGTCGTCTTCTTCGGCTTCCTCGTCTTCACTCTCCACAGGCTCCACAGCTGCTACAACACCACCATCTGGACCATCCTCCTGCAGAAAAGGCACCTGGCGTCGCAAAGCCAGGTTGTGAAGCATACAGCAGGCCACGATGATCTGGCACACCTTCTTTGGTGAGTACAATAGGGATCCACCTGTCATATGGAGGCAGCGGAACCTGGCCTTCAGAAGGCTGAAGGTCCGCTCGATCACCCTCCTAGTTCTCCCATGGGCCTCATTGTACCGTTCCTCTGCCCTTGTCCGGGGATTCCTCACTGGGGTCAGTAGCCATGACAGGTTGGGGTAAGCAGAGTCACCAATTAGCCACACACGGTGCCTCTGGAGTTGACCCATCACGTAAGGGATGCTGCTATTCCGCATGATGTACGCGTCATGCACAGAGCCAGGGAACTTGGCATTAACATGGGAGATGTACTGGTCTGCCAAACACACCATCTGTACATTCATCGAATTATAACTCTTCCTGTTTCTGTACACTTGTTCACTCCTCTGTGGGGGTACTAAAGCCACATGGGTCCCATCAATGGCACCTATGATGTTGGGGATATGTCCAAGGGCATAGAAATCACCTTTCACTGTAGGCAAATCCCCCACCTCAAGGAAAACGATGTAGCTGCGCATGTATTTCAGAAGGGCAGACAACACTCTGGACAACACCTTGGAAAACATAGGCTGGGACATCCCTGATTATATGGCCACTGTTGTTTGAAATGACCCACTTGCAAAGAAATGGAGTACTGACAGCACCTGCACTAGAGATGGGATCCCTGTGGGTTGGCGGATTGGGGACATCAAGTCTGGCTCCAGCTGGGCACACAGTTCATGAATACTGGCTCGGTCAAGCCTGTATGTCAGTATGACATGTCTTTCCTCCATTGTCGACAGGTCTACCAGCGGTCTGTACACAGGAAGATTCCTCCATCTCCTCGCATGTCCCAGCGGACGGTGCCTATGACGGACAACAGCGAGCACATAGTCAATCAACCCACAGGTACGTAACCACAGCTTGCACATAATACGATTCTCAATCCATTGAATGGTTTGTATGAGTCTTGATGCAAGGCCTAGGTATGTGTGACGCAGTAGAAAGTAAGCCATGTGGGCCCCTGAAATGGCAGCTGCCTGACCTGTGAAGTGCGACAATGGGATGTGAGGTAACTGCGCTGGCATGGCACACCGTGGCGGTAGGCGGTCGAAGACCGCGGCGCTAAGCAGCATTGGTTAACATTGGACCCTATGGGTCTCAGGAGCCAATGACGATGTGCGCCGGCGGTCGCGATACGCACCGCCACGGTACGCACCGCCGCGGGCGTGGCCGCCATTTTATATCTGCTTAATCACTCAATACCTGATCTTCGACAGGAGAGGACCTACACTGCAAGTGTTGCTGTGACCTCGGTCTGGAAGAGACAATGGCTCATGCGACTGGGGAAAGGGCCCCTGCCTTCACTGCTCAGGAATTGGAGAAACTTGTGGATGGGGTCCTCCCCCAGTACGCGCTACTCTACGGTCCTCCAGACCAACAGGTAAGTACACTGGGACCATGCTTTGCGGGCAATGCCTGTGTTGAGTGGGGTGGATGAAAGATGGTGGGGAGGGGAGTGATTGAGGCATGCATCAAACGACGGTGAGAGCATGTGCCACATGGCAAGGGTAGGGATGGGGGGCCACTCACATTGAGCGTGCAGCAGGTGATGACTATTTTTCTCCCCCTGTACATTTCACATAGGTCAGCGCCCACCAGAAGATCGATATTTGGCATGCCATCGCCAAGGACGTCTGGACCCTGGGGGTCCACCACAGACGGGGCACCCACTGCCGGAAGAGATGGGAGGACATCCGCCGCTGGAGCAGGAAGACAGCGGAGGCTCAGCTGGGGATGGCCTCCCAACGTGGGAGGGGTGCCAGTCGGACTTTGACCCCCCTGATGTCACGGATCCTGGCGGTGGCCTACCCCGATTTGGATGGGCGCGTGACGACATCACAGCAGACACAAGGGGGTGACTACACTCTCATCCTGGTGACTTTGCGCGCAGTGGAGGTGTCTGGGTGGGGGAGGAGGGCTGTGGGTATCCCTAGGCCAGGGCGATTTCTGTAGGCTAGGCCCCTCCGTAAGGCATGGCCCTGTGCCCCCACCCCCCACCTCTGTAGGGTGGCAAGTACAGCTATTCATGGCCCTGTGTCATCTATGTGTGCAGATGTCGTCCATAGGCTTGTAGGCCATGTCCCACGGATTGAGTAGTCGACCCAAAGTGCGCGGCGTAGTGCAGGGGGCTTCTGTGTCTGTCCTGTCCGCCAACGGTGTCGCCAATGCATGCACTCAACATGTCTTTATTTTCACCCCCCCCTTTTTTGTGGTCTTCCTGTTCATGTGTGCATTAGCATCATCAGGCGGAGGAGCAGTGGCATCGGAACACGAGGGAGCTGCATCCCACATGGCCATGGAGGGCCATGCAATGGACTCCGAATTCACCAGTGGGACAGAGGGCGAGGGGAGCTCCACAGCGGGGACTCGGGCAGACATCAGTGACACCGACTCGTCCTCTGAAGGGAGCTCCCTTGTGGTGGCGGCAACATGTGTGCCCCCCGCAACAACAGGTACAGCCGCCACCCACCACACCAGCACCGCCCTCCCAGCAGCCCCTCAGCGTTTGCCCCGTGCCCGCTCACCCAGGAAGGTGGGCATCTCCTTCACGCCAGGCACCTCAGGCCCTGCCCCAGTCACCCCTGCTGCCCTCAGTGAGGAGGTCATTGACCTCCTGAGGACGCTCACTGTTGGGCAGTCTACCATTTTGAATGCCATCCAGGGTGTCGAAAGAGAGGTGCACCAGAGTAATGCATACCTGGAGGGCATTCATTCTGGTCAGGCTGCCCTTCAGCGATCGTTCCAGACTCTGGCCTCAGCACTGATGGCAGCCATTGTCCCTGTCTCTAACCTCCCCCTCCAACTTCCTCCACCCATACCCTATCACCTGTACCTCTGCCTATCCCAGACACACCATCAGACCAGCCTGCACACACCTCAACACCCAAGGGAAGCTCAGCCAGACATAAGCACCACACATCACACAGGCATTCACACAAGCAACATCCACATACAGACATACCAACACCCACTGCCTCCACTGTGTCCCCCTCCTCCTCGTCTCCCTCCTCCCTCCCTGTCACGTCTCCACTCACACCTGCATGCACAACATCTTCAGCCACTACGTCCATCACCAGCACACACACCAGCACCCCCCGCACACGTGCACTCACCACCCCCACTACCATTTACACGTCCCCTGTGTCCTCTCCCAGTGTGTCTGTGACCCCCTCTTCCAAGATACACAAACGCAGACAGCCACCCACCCAACAGCCATCCAACTCACGACAGCCTCCAGCCCAAGCACCTGCACCCAAAGACACCAGACTTAAAACTCCTACAACCACAACCTCTTCCTCCACTCCCATACCCACTACACCTACCCGTCCCACTGCTCTTAAAAAGCTTTTCCTGTTCAAACTCAACCTCTTTCCTCCAAGTCCCCCACCCCGTCCATGTCATGGGACTACAGTCAGCACCTCAGTCACGACAAAACCGGCCCCTGTCATCACAGTCTGCCATGGACTGTGGAGTGCCCCACCATCCAGGGCAGCCAGTTCGGTACGAAGCCAAGGCACGGCAGCCCACCTCCGGAGAAACATCCCAAGATAGGCGTTGGCCGGCGCGAGAGGGTGAAAACACCAGGGACTAAAACCCCTGCCATGGATGCGGCAGGAAGTGTGGAGACAGCTGGCACACTGCCCAAGGTGGGGAAGGGCCACAGGCGATCAGGGAAGGCTGGGAAGGGCAGCACGCCCAACAACACCGCCATCAGCCCAGCTGGCCAGGAGGGCCCCGCCAGCCCCATCCCAGGTGGGCAGGAGGCCACCAACAGGCCCGGCACTGCAGCCCAGGAGGGCCCGCCAGCCACAGGACAGGTGGCAAATGACCTCCCCGCCATGGCCGGATCCGCTGAACTGGGCCCTTCATCTCAAGTACCGCTGCGCTGGGCACCGCCGTCTCAAGCACCGCTGAACTGGGCCCTTCATCTCAAGCACCGCAGCGCTGGGCACCGCCGTCTCAAGAACTGCTGAACTGGGCCCTTCATCTCAAGCACCGCTGAACTGGGCCCTTCATCTCAAGTACCGCTGCGCTGGGCACCGCCGTCTCAAGCACCGCTGATCTGGGCCTTTCATCTCAAGCACCGCTGCGCTGGGCACCGCCGTCTCAAGCACCGCTGAACTGGGCCCTTAATCTCAAGCACCGCTGAACTGGGCCCTTCATCTCAAGCACCGCTGCGCTGGGCACCGCCGTCTCAAGCACCGCTGAACTGGGCCCTTCATCTCAAGCACCGCTGCGCTGGGCCCTTCAACTCAAGCACCGCTGAGCTGGGCCCTTCATCTCAAGCACCACTGAACTGAGCCCTTCATCTCAAGCACCGCTGTGCTAGGCACCGCCGTCTCAAGCACCACTGAACTGGGCCCTTAATCTCAAGCACCGCTGAACTGGGCCCTTCATCTCAAGTACCGCTGCGCTGGGCACCGCCGTCTCAAGCACCGCTGAACTGGGCCCTTCATCTCAAGCACCGCTGAACTGGGCCCTTCATCTGAAGTACCGCTGCACTGGGCACCGCCGTCTCAAGCACCGCTGAACTGGGCCCTTCATCTCAAGCACTGCTGCGCTGGGCACCGCCGTCTCAAGCACCGCTGAACTGGGCCCTTCATCTCAAGTACCGCTGCGCTGGGCACCGCCGTCTCAAGCACCGCTGAACTGGGCCTTTCATCTCAAGCACCGCTGAACTGGGCCCTTCATCTCAAGTACCGCTGCGCTGGGCACCGTTGTCTCAAGCACCGCTGAACTGGGCCCTTCATCTCAAGCACTGCTGCGCTGGGCACCGCCGTCTCAAGCACCGCTGAACTGGGCCCTTCATCTCAAGCACCGCTGCGCTGGGCCCTTCATCTCAAGCACCGCTGAACTGGGCCCTTCATCTCAAGCACCACTGAACTGGGCCCTTCATCTCAAGCACCGCTGAACCGGGCCCTTAATCTCAAGTACCGCTGTGCTGGGCACCGCCGTCTCAAGCACCGCTGAACTCGGCCCTTCATCTCAAGCACCGCTGCGCTGGGCACCTCCGTCTCAAGCACCGCTGAACTGGGCCCTTCATCTCAAGCACCGCTGAACTGGGCCCTTCATCTCAAGTACCTCTGCGCTGGGCACCGCCGTCTCAAGCACCGCTGAACTGGGCCCTTCATCTCAAGTACCGCTGCACTGGGCCCTTCATCTCAAGCACCGCTGAACTGGGCCCTTCATCTCAAGCACCGCTGAACTGGGCCCTTCATCTCAAGTACCGCTGCGCTGGGCACCACCGTCTCAAGCACCGCTGAACTGGGCCCTTCATCTCAAGCACCTCTGAACTGGGCCCTTCATCTCAAGCACCGCTGCGCTGGGCACCGCCGTCTCAAGCACTGCTGAACTGGGCCCTTCATCTCAAGCACCGCTGAACTGGGCCCTTCATCTCAAGTACCGCTGCGCTGGACACCACCGTCTCAAGCACCGCTGAACTGGGCCCTCCACCTCAAGCACCGCTGAACTGGGCCCTTCATCTCAAGCACCGCTGAACTGGGCCCTTCATCTCAAGTACCGCTGCGCGGGGCACCGCCGTCTCAAGCACCGCTGAACTGGGCCTTTCATCTGAAGCACCGCTGCGCTGGGCACCGCCGTCTCAAGCACCGCTGAACTGGGCCCTTCATCTCAAGCACCGCTGAACTGGGCCCTTCATCTCAAGCACCGCTGCGCTGGGCACCGCCGTCTCAAGCACCGCTGAACTGGGCCCTTCATCTCAAGCACCGCTGCGCTGGGCCCTTCATCTCAAGCACCGCTGAGCTGGGCCCTTCATCTCAAGCACCACTGAACTGAGCCCTTCATCTCAAGCACCGCTGTGCTAGGCAACGCCGTCTCAAGCACCGCTGAACTGGGCCCTTAATCTCAAGCACCACTGAACTGTGCCCTTCATCTCAGGTACCGCTGCGCTGGGCACCGCCGTCTCAAGCACCGCTGAACTGGGCCCTTCATCTCAAGCACCGCTGAACTGGGCCTTTCATCTGAAGTACCGCTGCGCTGGGCACCGCCGTCTCAAGCACCGCTGAACTGGGCCCTTCATCTCAAGCACTGCTGCGCTGGGCACCGCCGTCTCAAGCACCGCTGAACTGGGCCCTTCATCTCAAGTACCGCTGCGCTGGGCACCGCCGTCTCAAGCACCGCTGAACTGGGCCTTTCATCTCAAGCACCGCTGAACTGGGCCCTTCATCTCAAGTACCGCTGCGCTGGGCACCGTTGTCTCAAGCACCGCTGAACTGGGCCCTTCATCTCAAGCACTGCTGCGCTGGGCACCGCCGTCTCAAGCACCGCTGAACTTGGCCCTTCATCTCAAGCACCGCTGCACTGGGCCCTTCATCTCAAGCACCGCTGAACTGGGCCCTTCACCTCAAGCACCACTGAACTGGGCCCTTCATCTCAAGCACCGCTGAACCGGGCCCTTCATCTCAAGTACCGCTGCGCTGGGCACCGCCGTCTCAAGCACCGCTGAACTCGTCCCTTCATCTCAAGCACCGCTGCGCTGGGCACCGCCGTCTCAAGCACCGCTGAACTGGGCCCTTTATCTCAAGCACCGCTGAACTGGGCCCTTCATCTCAAGCACCGCTGAACTGGGCCCTTCATCTCAAGTACCTCTGCGCTGGGCACCGCCGTCTCAAGCACCGCTGAACTGGGCCCTTCATCTCAAGCACCGCTGCGCTGGGCCCTTCATCTCAAGCACCGCTGAACTGGGCCCTTCATCTCAAGCACCGCTGAACTGGGCCCTTCATCTCAAGTACCGCTGCGCTGGGCACCACCGTCTCAAGCACCGCTGAACTGGGCCCTTCATCTCAAGCACCGCTGAACTGGGCCCTTCATCTCAAGTACTGCTGCGCTGGGCACCGCCGTCTCAAGCACCGCTGAACTGGGCCCTTCATCTCAAGCACCGCTGCGCTGGGCCCTTCATCTCAAGCACCGCTGGCCCATGAGCGGCAGGGGATGGCCCGCATCTGTGTCGGACAGGGCTGCACGAAGCACTCTGGGCACCAGGCCCTCTCCAGAACCAGTGGAGACTGTTATCCACTTGTGAGACTGTGGCTTTGCACTCCCCAGGATGTAACAGTGGGAAGCCCACCCACTGTCTGGACTTGTGAGACTGTGGCTTTGCACTCCCCAGGATGTAACAGTGGGAAGCCCACCCACTGTCTGGACTTGTGAGACTGTGGCTTTGCACTCCCCAGGATTAAACAGTGGGCATGGAGGCCCCTCGTGGATCTGGCGTCGTGCACTCATCTGGCTGAGGTGCCCCCCCTTCCCTTCCCCCTGAGGTGCCTGTCGTTTTGCTATCTGATGCCCCTGCAGTGTTCTCTCCGTTGGAGTCAGGTATCCTGTGTGGGCTTTGCCCATGTGATTTGGGCCCAGTTGTCCATGAACAATGCCTGCTACAATGCTCGGACTTTTACATTTATGTATATAAGAGTTTTTGAAGTGTATATATATTTTTTGGGCAGTATTACAATATATTCCAATGTTTAGAATCATTTACTTTTGTATTTGCATTCTTCCGTGGGGTTTGGGGGGTGTCACTCTGATGTGTTGCTATGCATTGATGTGTGTGTTGTAGTGGGTGAGGGTGAGGGTGGGTGTGTCGCGTATGTGTGTACCCGTAATAATTTCCCCTCCCCTGTGTCGTAGGTGCAGTACTCACCGTTGTCTTCTGCGCCGGCGTTCGTGCTCCTGGTAGAGGAGTAGGAACACTATCGCTGGGAGTATGTGGAGTTCGGGTTCCATGCTGTCCTGATTCCTCGTGGGCTGTATGGAGGTGAGCGCTTTCCCTTCAAAATGGCTGTTTCCGCCGTGTTTTTATTGGCGGGGCTACCGCCCCGGAAAAGGTGGCGGATTGGTAGGTTGTGATAGAGTGGGCGGTACATTGTCTCCCGCCTGTCTGTTGGCGGTGACCGCCGCGCTGTTTGTTTGTGCTGCCGTGGCGGGCGGTGTGTTGTTGTGGCGGTCACTGTTGGCGGTTTCCGCCAGGGTCGGAATTCCATTTTTTTCCTGCCAGCCTGTTTGCGGTTTGGCCGCAGCTTTAACACCGACCGCCAGGGTTGGAATGACCCCCTTAGTGCGTGTAGCCACCCTAAGTTAGGTGGCCCATTGGCCACAACCAGGTACTCTCCCTAATGCCCACTATGTGCAGTATTTAGTGGGCATCCCTTGGCCTACAGATCAGATTTGATGGACACAAGAAGACCAGGAACAAAGAAGATCCGAGGCACAAGAACAAAAGTCCTGCTGCAAGAAGAAAAAGGTGCCAAACCCTGCCTGTTGCTTCTAGGACTCAACAATCGCTGCGGGGGTGCCATGTGGAAACCTGAAGAACTCTAAAAACCCTCAGAGAACCTCCAGCCTTCTGCAAATAGCCAAGGGCCTCCCTCAGAGTGAAGGTATTACCCTCCTGCGACCTGCAAGCAAGAAACAAATGAAGTCTAGTTCACTAACTGACCGTTGACCAACAAACCAGACCCAGCCGCACAACCAAAATCCACACAATAGGACAAAACTGAACCAGGGTGCCAAGTTTGGTGGCAATGGGACTTTCAGAAAATGAGATGTCCCATTGCCCAAGTTACTGGATCCCCAACTTCGGACCCCTAGAAGCAAAGTCCACTCTGGACACCCAAAAGCCCAATAGCAAGCAGCAGACAAGGGTCTTCAGAACACCCAAATATCACCCCCCCTGAACTGGCCCTGTGGACCAACAGTCTACCCTCCAAGTGACCAGCCCCTGGCTCCAAGGACTCCCTCACACACGATTCTTGGCTGAACTATCTGCAATGCACCTGGCCTCCCTGACCCTGCTTCAGAAAACTAGCTGTACTCTAGGGGTCCCTAACTCCTTGCTACCTCTTCACTCCAAGGGGAACATTTAGACTTAAATTTATGTCCATTTATGCAGTGTAATTCCAAGTGGTCCTCTTCTCTGTTTTGCACCAGCTCCAAGACTTTCCCCCGCTGCTTGAACTGGGAACCACCCACATTTTCTGGGCTGGTCCACAGGACATCTCGAAGACCTTGACCTCAAAATAGACAGTAACACTTGCGAGAGCATTGCATGATTTTATATGGACCGAGATGGGGGGCAGCCCCCCTCCATTATTTTAAACATGTTTATGGACCCAGGAATTTAGTAGTCCCCATGGCCAGGAGGTCCTCTTTATATTTGATGTGGCTGGGAGGTGGTGCTGGTCCCTTGGGCCCAGGCGGTCCGCACAGCCCCTCGTTTATTTTTAAAATCTAGCCCCAGGGAGGTGGTGATCCCCAAGGCCTGAGGGAGGTCCACGCTGTCCCCCTCAATAATTTTCATTTGTTGCTCCATGGAGGTGGTGGGGCACTAGGGGCTTGCAGCCCCACATAAGTGGAAGAGACCGCACACATTTTAAATTCTCAGGAAAATCCACAAATCCAGTTACAGACTTTTCTGAGAACTGAAAAAAAATACTTTTTATCCCTTGCGGGGTCCCAAATGGACCCGTGGACCAAGGCTAGTAGGTTAGGTTATTCCAACCTTAAACTCTATTCTTTTTTTTTTGGGGGGGGGGACTCAGCTGAAACTTCTTGTTTGAAGCGTTGGCAGCCAATCAGATCACAGCAGCTGCAGCTCTAAATAGACTATTTCTCTTGCCTTTAATATCTCAAACACTACTGAACAGATTTACACTCAAACGAAAAAGCATCATCTGCAGACCAAAAGCTACATTTCTATCCAATTTGGTTTGATTCCGTCCAGTGGTTCGGACTGTAGTCATGTTCAAAACCTTATGGGAATTAAAATGGGAAACATACTTTTTCTACCCCCTTTTTTCTCAGACCCCCTTGATGGATCTCCCCAAAACTTTGCGTGCGAAACAAAACCATTAGGCACACCTTTTTTGGAAAATTTTATGAATGGGGCAAAATGAAAGATATAGCCAAGTCAAAAAATGTTTTTTCTATGGAAACAAAGTCCTTAATATAACTACCTACTGGCAACCATATATATTAATAAATACATACCTCAATCCCTCAATATATTCCATAGGCTATTGATGAGTCCATGTGTCTTAGGGTTTCCCTTATCAGCTTGTCCATTTTCTGACTTGCTTGCAACTACAATCTCTTTCGGTAACCCCTATTACAACATCTTTGTTTTAATTTTCCCTCTTATCTCCGATATCTAGTGTTGGTATTGGTCTGGCAGTTCCACTTGGGACTGACAAACTCATATGTTATACTCCTTTTCAATGACATAGGATGCTGACTAGTGGCATGTAACACACTTTTATGAGCAGTATTTGTATGATATAACTGGGTCATTAAATTTTCATTCTTAATCTTTAAATGTATATCCAAGAGGTTAGCTTCTTGATGGCGAACACAGCTAGTGAAACTTAGGTTCAGTTTATTAAGGCTATATGTTCTTTTGCCTCTTCCCTATGTCCATCCCAGATCAGAAAGAGGTCATCATTACACCTCATCCATAAAAGTTTGTTGTTGGCAAAGGGTTCCTTATCACTATCACAGTCACCTGCTCCTTCCACCAGCCCATGAACAGCCTCACATAGCTGTGGGTGAAGCAGGTGCCCATTGCTGTACCAGTTCAATTTCTAAAATACTCCTACTTAAACATGAAAATTATGTTGTACAGACTAAAGCTAATCATCTCCTGAACCATGACATTATGGTCATACAGGGCTAGTAATCCGCCCCTAACAAAAATAACTGTATGATGCTAATCCATCAGTGTGAGCTTTACAGACATAACAGTGAGTTCACATCCAGAGAGATTAAAATATATTTATTTTCCCAATTAATTTCAGATATCTTTCTTACAAAGTCAATACTATTCTAAAAGTACAACTGTAATTCAGGACAAATTATACCATGAAGTGGTATCAATTGTAGTATTTTTAAAGGAATCTGCCTATTGAGGCCGTTATGAGCCTCCACGGTCTTTTAACTCATCCTTATCTACCGTAAGCAAGAGGTGAAATACTGGTGTGATTGTTTTTGTTTTTAATTTTAAGGTATTGATATTCTTCAAGATCATCTATACCTTTTTCCTTCCACTTACAGAGAAAATAATGATACCTCCTTATAGTGTCCCTGTATACTGTGATAGATATACCCTCATAAAAACCTGGATCTCTAAGTTGGAGATATTCCTCCTCTTTATAATCATTGATGTCCCACAGCACAATGTCACAGTACCATGTAAGGTGGTTTAACAATTCTGCTACGCTCATCTTGTAGTTGTATGATAGGTCTCCTTGGAGACCATGTCATTTTCCACAATCTGTTCTTTTCCATGCATTTCATCATCACATTAATGCCAGTGCTTTTGTGGAAGATGTACATTGGCTTTGGGTAGTAATGGGTTGTAAGTACAATTTAGCTTAAAACTAATACTACTAGCTCTATCCAAATGTAATCCCATATTCAATAACCAACCTCTTTCATGCCCTACATCTCACTCTTCTATTTTAGGGAATAGAGGGCTTTGAGACCTTCAGTATCAGAAATGTAAAAATTATTGTCATCAATAACATCACTGTTGCTGGCAAGTTTATTTTCCCTTCCAAACTACGATTTTGCTTTTAATATCTTGAAATTTCTTTATAAAGCGAAAGAAATGGCAATCCTCAGTGCACTGTAATCTACCATTGAGTCTGTGCAAAAATGTCACCAGTAACAACTCTTTGGACTGTGGGCTAATCAAACTAAGTGTAATATATATTCTATATCTACTTATATATATATATAGTCACTGAAAAAACCACAGGTGAAAGTAATGTTATAGTTAGGGGTGATGAAAATATATGTGGTTGTTTAAACTTAGAAATTCACTGACAAAATGAAGGTTGAAGTCACATTATAGCTAGGTGAGTATCTCAGTGACAACATTAAAGTTTGAAACTAAACAAGACACAGAAATTCACCAGTTCTAGTTAGCAGAGCTAACTAGAACTCGTAACCCACAATCTACTGCCTATGACATCACATATTGCATCAATCATGATCAATTTGATGACATAATTAATGACATCACTGATAACATCTCAAATAACCATTCTAGTTTTTTTTTTTAACATAACGTAAACATATGTAACACCAACCCCCTTGTGGCCAGGCGCAGCAGGGAGTTGGAAACAAGGCCTGGGCTCCAACCATTTCCTTTTGCCACCCCCTCACAGAATCCAAGACCACATTGCACATAGCTTGTGGCCCTGTATGGCTGACGTGGAAGCAGGGCCTGGCTTGCAGCCAAGCCCTCAGTTAAACTCCTCACAGGCAGCAAATCCCACACTGTGCACAGCCTTTGGCCATGTACAGAGGAGGGTGTTGGTCAAGGAGCTTGGTCTACCATCAGACCCTATGGCCAAACTCCAGGAGGCTACCAACACAATGCATTGCACAGCCTTTGGTGTGTGCAGCTTTGGATTGCCAATCAGGCCCTGGGGACAAAACATGCATATGATAGAGGGGTGTGTGTGCAGTCCCCATCCACAAGACATAATTTGTCCCGGGTAGGTAGGGCCACATGGCCACCACCCACAAGCTTAAAAGGCCCCAAGGATATCTTGGGGCCAAATATATTTAAAAAGGAGAGAGGTGTGTGCAGCCCCTATTCCCAAGCCTTCTTGGGCCCCAGAGACCCCATATCCCATGGCCTTCATGGTGGAGGGGGCATGCAGTTGCCCTTCCTTAGCCTTCATAGGCCCTGACGGTCCCATCCCCCAGGGCCAAATGCACCTAACAAGGGAAGGGGTGTGCATCCCCCTTTCCCTGAGCTTCATTAGGCCCAGAGGACCCCATCCCCTGTGTTGTATGTAATTTAAAAAAGGTGGCTGTCTCTGCAGCCCATTCCCTGGGCCTCCTTGGGCCCCAGGGACCCCATCCCCGGGGCCAGAGATGGGTGCTTAACACCCACCCAGGGCATTCATTTTTTTAAATTCCTTTAATGGCATTTTAGTCTTCATACATATACAGAGAGGTAATGCAAAGGTCATAGTTTGCATGTAACATGACATTAAATTGCAAGTGATATGAAGTACAGTCTGCATCACAATGGATGCTGAACATGAGTTCAAGGCCACCATAACAAAGTGGCAATATGTATACCTGGGGGAAAGAAAATCTCGACTCAACAGATTAATCCCAGGATCTGCCTGTTAAAGAAATTGCAATACAACAACAATTTACTCAAATAACATTGCAACTTTGCAGAACAAACAAATAAACAAACATCTGTCTGGATTAAGCAATCTGAGAGAATGTCTCTTATCATTGACAGAGTCCGGTGTGGAAAGAGAAGTGGGGCAAGGGGAGGGTAAAGAATATATATCTGTATGGGGTCCCATTAAGTAAGGGATAGGGAGGATGGAAGGAAGGGAAGTGCACGGCCCGTGTGACATGAAGTTGTATGTTTTCGGGTTAGGCCAGCATTCCTCATTGGCATCATGTTTGGTGGCTCAGTCCTATGCTGAGTCTCAAGTGCACGCCCCAAGGTAGCACCCTCCACTAGTGTCAGACTATTTCAGGTGAGTTTATCTTGTTGGATTTGTGTTTCATGTATCCGTCCCAGGCTGCAGCGTAAGTAGGAGCCCCTTGTAATCCATGGCAACAAATCATCGCCTCAGACTCGCCTACTGTCCATTTGTAAGTCGCTCTCAGCCAAGTAATTACTGTAGGGCAGTGTGGGCCCTTCCACTGCATCGCGATAAGATGCTTGTATAATACAGTTGCTATATTAGTGAGTTTCAGGAAGTGCTTATTATGTTTGGTGCGTGATACGATTCCCCGCAGGCAAACCAGTGGATTTGGGGGGATATGGACCTCCACAATATTTGATATGAGTTCCATTACCTGGTCCCATTTGCATCGCAGTGGAGGACGCTCTCAAACAATGTGGATGAATGTTGTGTCATATAAATTACATCTAGGATATTTGGGATGTGTCACAGGAAACATCTTGCTGAGACGATGTGGTGTGAGATAAGTCTGGTGTACATAATTATATTACGAGTATTTCAGATGTGCATTGCAGGAGACTCATTGAACTTGCTCAAGAGCTATGCTCCATTGCTGAGATGTAAGTGTTGTGGCCAATGAGTCCTCCAAGTGCTCCCTACTTCTAAATGAGGGGGGCACTTTTCCCCCTAGTAGTGCTGCATATAAGGTTGAAACTGCCTTACGGCCCAAAACATGGGTTAGTGTGCATTGGAGTTCCAGGTGTATTGCTGGTTCCGCTAGTCACTAAGGCCAGATGGTTATGATTCCTGCCCTGAGCGCAAAGTAACATAAAAACTGACCAGCCCCTATGTCAAACTGAGCACATATGTCGGCAAAAGAGAGCAGAGCACCCTCTTAATATAATGCACCCAACTGGGACAGACCAGCCTCTCGCCATGGCGTCAAGTATATATTTCTAGAAGCTTGTTTAAGGTTGGTAAGCTCCATAAGGGAATCCTGGGCACATAGGGGTGTGGGTCTCCTTTGATGTGTATGTAGCATTTCCATGTTTGTTTGGAAACCTTTAAGAGTATACTCCCCTTGGTTTATTTGGGGAAAAAGGCCATCCCAAAAAGTCTGTATTCCATAGGAGCTCTTTCACCATGCTACTTTCTTCTGCTGCCACCCCTGTCAGCCACTTCATTGGCCACTGGAGTTGCGCTGCTGCGAAGTACAATTCAAGACCCAGGACCCCCAGGCCCTGTTGTAAGCTAGGGTACTGGAGAACTGATAGCGACTTCCTTTTCCTTGCCTGACCCCATGGAGGGGTAGATAGCACCTTGAAGACGACAATTACACTAACAGCTTTTAAGAGTCGCCTGACTGAGATTAACGCTGAACTCAATGAAACTAAAGATTTTTTGACTCAACAAAAATCACAAAACTCCAGAAAGATATTCTTAAGTTCAGCAAGGACAAGGTCTACCCTAATATCAGAGACGATTATGAGATGGACAATCAATCACGCTCCTCGGATGAATCCACTGCTTCTAATAAGAAACCACGCAACTGTAGCAATGGCTCTTTCTCTGATGGTTGGAGCACAGCCGACAACCAACCTCAACCCTACTATAATTACCCACCCTTTCCAGTTAACCATCCAATGCCTTGGCAACCTCCTTACCATTTTTCCAACCCCGCCCTATGATGCCATACATGCCTTTTTTAGGCCGCAGCCAGGGCAGGGGAAGAGGCAGAAGGAGAGGAAGAGGAAGACATGTCCAATGTTCCCGAGAGGAACCCCAAATGGTAACAAGGAGCCAAACAAAAAACCCTCCAATGAGAACTTAGTGGTAAATTTGTCTTCAAAACAACTGACAGATGCTGAAACAAATGTACTAAACAAAGGCTTGGGTTTTGTACCAACTCCCAATGAAGACTCATTCCAATTACATTCAGAATTAGCAATGTTCTTTCGGAAGATACAACTACATTTCTTCTTTAAGGATGAACAGGTGAATGAAACTCCAGTTGATTCTGGACTGAAAAAACCTTCCAGCTTTGTTTCCCCACCGACATCATTACCTAGTGAAGTACTCGTTTCGAGAAAGCTATATTGTCTGATTTGGAGCACTTACATCCAAAATATTCCTACCACAACATCTCTACTATAGAGAAAAGGGTGCTACAACCTCTATCAACAGACTCTACTATTACTATTAAACAGGCTGATAAAGGTGGTGCAATTGTCATTCAAAATACTGTTGATTATAGACATGAATGTCTACGTCTCCTGAGTGACTCGACTTACTATGAAAAAATATCAAGTGATCGTACTGGGCGATTACAAATTCAGATTAGACCTTTAATTGAAGAAGCAAGAAACAACTCGTGGCTTTCTGCAAAAGAAGCCGATTTCCTTGACACCAGTCACCCATGGACTCCATATTTCTATTGTTTACCAAAAATTCACAAAGGTATACTACCTCCACCAGGTCGCCCGATAGTATCCGGACAGGGTTTTGTTCTGGAACCTCTATCTATTTTTTGCAACCATTTCTTTCAACCGCTGGTAAAAAACTCGGTCACTTACTTACAGGATACTAAAGACATTTTGAATCTGATTGAAGAGATCAATAGCACTTGTCAGGTCCAGGGCATCATTACCTTAGACGTTGAAGCCTTGTACACTAACATCCCCCAAGAGGCTACTTTACTGGTTGTGGAATCAGCACTCTCAGAAAATGCTGACTCTTTATCCATCCCGGTATGTTTCATTATGGATTGTGCTACACTGGCCCTTACAAAAACTTTTTTTGTTTTGAAGACCAGCTCTTTCATCAGATCCGCAGCACTTCGATGGGCAGCACCTTTGCTCCCAGTTTGGCTTGCCTATATATGTATGATTTTGAAAAGAAACATATCTTACCACCATCCAATCCATTTCTGAATCATATTAAACTGTGGCGACGATATATTGATGACATCCTGATTATTTGGCAAGGTTCTCTGTCTGCCACTAACGAATTTGTATCTTGGATCAACACCATTGATCCCTTTTTGAAATTCACTTCGACAGTCTCTTCTACTCATTTACCATTTTTAGACCTCTTGTTGACTATCAATAATGGTAAAATATCCACCTCTGTTTACCATAAACCTACTGATCGCAATAGTCTCCTGCTATATGAAAGTCACCATTTGAAATCCCTACAGGACAACCTACCAATAGGGCAATTCCTACGATTAAGAATAAACTGTAACACATCACATGAATTTGACCGCCAGGCAGATATTCTACAAGTCAAACTCTTTGATCGGCATTACCCCCCGCGAGTCATAGAGCAAGCACGTAAATGAGCTAGAAATAACCACTGCAGTGCTTTGTTAGAAACAATTCAAAAGCCTCCCCAAACTAGATTAACTTGTGTATCCACCTACACCCCTATGTATAACCTGATAAAAAAATTGATCAATAAAAGGTGGTCAATATTGACCAGTGGGGGGACCCAGATACAGAGACCTATATTTGCCTTCAAACGTACAGCAAATATTAAAGACATGGTGGTTCATACCCGTCCCCGAACCACACAGATTATCCCAACACAGAGAACTCTATGGGATCTTCCCCCGGTCACTGGGCATCATCCTTGCGGCCTTTGTAATGTGTGTTCTTTAACTAGACATCTGACGACATTGAACTTAGAACCTATCGGTGAATGGCAACTAAGAAGGCACACTAATTGCAACACAAAAAACTGTATCTATATGATTACTTGCCCCTGTGATCTACGATATATTGGCATGACATCACGTCCAGTGAAGATACGCATCAACAAACATAGGAGCAACATCAGATGTAATAGGGTCACAACGAAACTCAGTGCTCATTTTCTTGATACTCCCCATACTCCAAATGATCTATGGTGGACTGTTTTGGAGGCTCCGAGAGTACGATCTGACGATCCGACTTTCCTATTCAGACTTGAACAGAGATGGGTGTTCAAACTAAAGACCCATGTACAGGGTCTAAATGATGCGATACCTTGGTCTCTTGTGATATAATTTTGATTTAACTATTACCATTTACCTAGTACCCTGTCTTCTGCCTCCCTTTCTATTGTGGGGTTACTTCCAAACCCTTGCTTTTTCATTTCCTGTTCTGTTTTCTATTCAATGGATACTTTAATAGTGGGTTGTCCCATGTTGGTTTTTCTATTAGTTTTTCCTCCAGTGGAGTCGATAGTCCTCTTTTTTACTTCCATTACTTTCATCTGACACAAATTTGTGGTCCTTCTTCTGTGTCCATCATACTCGTCCTTTTCGTGTCCTACTTTTATTTTCAGAACCTTCCCTTTACTTTAGGGTTTGGTCCTTCTTCTTTGGTCAGGACACTCCCGCATGACGCACTAACCGGAAGTTCCCCGCTTCCGCGTTATCGGCGCATTCAAAAGGATGTCTCCGATCGCACTCCCTGTCATTAGACGGGAATGCACTCTGGAGGGTAGGTCCCCCCCAGAGGACCACGCTAAGATAAGTAAGTTTTTTACAGTGCTCTAGGCTAACCACTATACCCTTATCCAGATATAACTTGAGCTCGTAATGTTATCCTGAATTGGGACAACGTCAGGTTTTCTGAATTTACTGTGTGTTGTTGTAACCTGGACTAGTCTTCTACGGTTACCTAGATTTACCAATTCTTCCTAGATTATAATTATAATCATAATCTTCTATACTGGCCTCAATTCCTACTACTGACAGGAATATGTACCTGTCACCTTTTACGAATATCATTTTTGTAATTCCCATGTACGTACCTTAGCATCCCAGGATTGGGGGGAAGACAAAAAATATTTTTTCTGTTACTTATGGATAATGATTTCCAGTCTTTGAACTTGTTTAGGTTTATTATCGAGCATATTAATATGCTTTGCCAGATGTTTTTTGACACATTTTCCCCCCTTTTTGGCTTTGGGTCAGTGTAATGTCCCTCATACTACTGTTCTCTTTCTTTATGCGTAGTTCCATTACTGTCAACTGTAGCCTTGTGCATGGTTACCTCATATGGAAGAACTTACCTCGCTTGCTGTTGATTTTGCTCCTGGATTTTGTAGATCTTCTTATCTTTTCCTTTTATCTATTTTAACACATTTTATAGTTTCTGTGCAGTCCTTGGGCTCGCGCTTCCTATGGAGCCTTCTCCCCGAATAAGGGGTGGTAAGCATTGTTGCTCTCTTTTGGTTATCATGAACACCGAATTGAATTAACATGCACGATTGAGTTTTAATTTTTGGTGTTTCTGTTTGGTTTCTAGGGTTACCATTCTAGATGTCACTTAACTAAAGAATTAATGTAAGTGATCTCTTCCTTTTTCTTGTTTTTTCCTTTTTATATCAATTGGAGAAGCATCATTATGGTCCTGAAGAAGCGTCAACGGATCCATCTGGACCAACAGACGCGGAACATGTTGACCTTTTGATAAGAGGCACCACACTTTTTGGGATCCTCCATGTCTATCTTTGAAAGCAGTTGAGCATTATACTCTATTTCTGCTTTCCTTTTGTATTTTTAACCTTGGTCGTCACCTCCCCTTTCTGATTAAAATTATGATGGAATTTGGAAGTGACTAACCAATTTTAACGTATTCCTTTTTGCTCTCCTGTTCTTGGTCTGGTGGTTAGCTCCGTTCCACCAGCCTTTACACTAACAACTACGGCTGACAGCTCCCTCCTTGGGAGCACGTCAGGCATTGCAGTGCCGGCCTGACGTGGAGCAACTCCCGATGATGATGCCTGTCATCCAATGTGATGCATGAGGGCTTTGCTCCTGAACTTCCAGGTTCCCTTGACCTTCGTGTTCTTTAGGAACAGTGTACCCTGTATGTGTTTATGGGGTAGATAGCAAGCCACTTGAGGTGGCAAAAAAGGATGTCAGTGGGAACACCTGTATGGTTGCAAAGAAATACAATAGTCTTGGGAGGACCAACATCTTAGCAATCAACGTCCTCCCCATGGGCGACAATGGCAAACACACCCAGAATTGCAGGGATAGGTGTATGGATGCTAACACTTTCCTGTGGTTACCATCCAAAAGGTCCTTGGCCGTGTGATATACATTTACCTCTAGATATTGAAAGGTGTCAAAGGCCTAGGGTAGGCGGTTGACCAGTAGTAGAAAGCATTGGGCTTGCTCAACCCTCCGCAATGGGAATATGCAGGACTTACCCCAGTTAATTTTGAGTCCTGTTAAATTGCCAAAGTCTCTGAGTATATCATATAAATGTGCCAGAGTTGCGGCCTGGTCTTATATGTAAATAAGAGCATCGTCGGCATACAAGGAGACAATATGCCAGGCAGTTCCCATCCGGAACCGCCAGTCTGGCCCTTTCTTACGTAGTATGGCAGCGAGTAGCTCCATAGCTAAGGCAAAGAGCACTGGTGACAAAGAGCAACCCTGCTGAGTTCAGTGTTCTATACTAAAGGAGCGTGATATACATTGGCCTATCCGAACCCTGGTTTTGGGATTAGTTTAAATATTTTAATCCATCAATGAAAATTAGGACCCATGCCAAAAGCTTGTGATACCTGAAGTAGGTTGCTCCAATTAATCGTATCAAACGCCTTAAGGACACCACAACTGGGACGTTAAGGTCTGTTTCTGAGGCATCTACTAAATGGCACAGGTGTCTGATGTTAAAATGTATGGCTCTACCTGGTATGAAACCGATCTGGTCTGCATGAATTAAGGTTCGCAACAGGCGGAGTAGCCTATTAGCAAGGATTTTGCCCAGTATTTTTGTAGTCTATATTTAACGTGGAAAGTGGTCTGTAAGAATTCACCTCCTTGGGGTCTCTGCCTGGTTTAAGGAGTACAATAATTAGGGCTTCACTGAGGGAGATGTGGCGGGTGCCTGCTTGTGGGCCTCCATATAGACTTCTAAGAGGTGCAGGGCAAGGGCGTCACTATCTGTTGAGTAAAATTCAACCTGGAACCCATCAGTGCCCGGTGTCTTACCACGCGCCATCTGTTGGGTAGTTATCTTAATTTCTTCTAATTGCAGGGGTAGTTCAAGTTCCCGAGTTTGTGCTGATTTCAAAGTGGGAAGTGATCCCTCTCCTAGATATTCCTGTATAAGTTGTAAGTTATAACTCCTCATAATATGTAGTATGCACGTCAGTGATGTCTATCTGAATGGTTTTGACATCACCCTTAGTGGTTATGGCATCACCAGAGTTTTGGGTACCTCCGTCCACAACAGCTACACCAATACCAATTAGGTTTGTCCCCCTCAGCATGCTGGCAGGTCATCAAGACTTTACAATTCAGGTCAATCCACCATTGGTGTTCCTACCAGTATAACAGGCGCAGTGGCATCAATCTTAATCTGTCCTGGAGCAATGGGATCCCTTCCTCCTCTGTGGCGTGAAGCTGTGTCTCCAGCTCCAGAACATTGCGGGTCAGCACGTTGCACACCCTCCATGTGGTAAAGGTGCAGATTCCTCACATAGTGACCTTCAAAGCTTCCCATTCTGCTACGCTAGTCATTCCAATTCCTGTATTTTCAGTGAGATATGTGGTTTCTGTGCGGCTATTGTGGTGGGAAACACAGTGCACTGTGAGGCCTCAGTGTGCAAGTACCAGGAAGGTATAACAGGTCGAGTCACTCTCCATTGAAGGGTAACCTTGAATGGGTTTTGATCTGAAAGAGTTCCGCACAGGTATTCAGATGTATGTATCAATGGCCAACACTCTGAATTACAGAAAAGGTAATCTAAGCACGTGTGTACCTGGTATCCTGGTGCATAGTAGAAGTATTAGCGCTCCCCCGGTTGACCAATCTGCCAAATGTCATGGAGGTACATGTTCTTAGACCACTGCTGAAAGTGTTTTGTGGCATGGATGCCTGCTGTACCAGGTAGGGAGGGGGAGATCTATCCCAGTCCGTATCTTATACACAATTAAAGTCCCCTCCCCAAATCCCAGGTGCTTGTGGCACTAAGAGTGCGGTAGGTGTTAGAGAATCCAGGAAAGTAGCTTGTGCAGTGTTTGTGCATATACTGATATTAAGTAAAATGGGCATCCATCAAGATTGCCTTCAACCGCCACATGTTGGCCCTCGGTATCTATTGAAATTCTTTCCCTCACAAAAGGGACCTCAGGAGCAACCCAGACAAAGAACCCTTCTGCATAAGCGGAGTATCCTGTGCCATGCACTTGCCCACCCCATCTCTGGCTCACCTTATCTAATTCACGTTTGGTGAGGTGGGTTTCCTGTAAACAGGCCAGATGTATGTGTCATCGCCTAAGGTATGCATAAATCTTATACCTCCTGGCTCGCATAGCTTTGGCCCTGACATTCAATGTAAGCACATTATAGTTAGTAGCCATGAGTAGTAGGCAAATGTGTCCATGTCTAGGCGATCTCCGACCCCACCCATACTATATTCACCCCCCCCCCAACACTGTTACCCCTGCCAAGGTCTCCAAACAGGGTAGAGTAAACCAGAAAAAAAAATAAGTGAAGAACTCCTAGTCCCCAGGCCTGAGTGACCCCTTAATGAACTAGGTAATAAGTGAACAGCAGGTAATTGCATTTCAATCATGTCCATGGGGGAAAGTTCAACAAGGGGAGGCGTGTCCAATTAAGAGTATTTTATGGTGTCAGTGTGTGTCCTCTCAAATTCTTCTGTGACAGGCCTCTGAGTTTGTTTGCAACAACTGACTGCCATGGCCACCTGGGGGCCCCTGGATCGAGTTCTTCCCTGGCACCTGCTCAAGTGCTGCCAAAGAGAACATTGTTTTATAAGTCGTCTGCAGAGCGAGGTGTGACCCCTGGGCCCAGGTGCGAAAGCACAGTGGAAGAGGATGAACCACTGGTGTCCGAGCCAGAGTCCAGAGTCTGAACATTATGTAGTGAGGAGTAGTGGTCGGCAGTGCAAAGTGATGCTTCTTTGACTGCTTGTGCTTGAGCTGCTTCCATTTGAAACTTCCTTGGCTTTGACTTGAGTGCTTTCTCTTTCCGAGATCAATTCTTAGGCGTGAGCCAGATCATACTTTCCATGCTCTCACCTGGTGATCCTGCTAGGTTTTTAGCATGAAACCATGTCCAAACGTATTCTGGAGAGTGAAAAATGTGGTTCTGTTTACCATCGGATACGCTGCGCTTTGCTGGGAACAGCAAGCAATATTTAAAATTTACTTTGCGTAGCTGTGCCTTGAACGTAGTGTAGGAGTTATGCTGACATTGCACTGTCATAGTGAAATCCGGATAGGCAGTGATCATGGGTCTTCATATTTCCATGGCCATTTGGCCCAAAACCTCTGTAGAAGCAGGTCTCGGTAGTTAAGCAGCTGGGCTAGTAACCGTCCTGCAGGGGCACCAGGCAGTGGAGGTGGCCGCAGGATATGGTTTGCCCATTCAATGGTGAAAAAATTCAGGACCTTACCCTCCAACACTGTGTCAGTAAACCAACTCTCTAGGAATAGTTCTGCACTGGGCCCTTATGCATGTTCTGGAAAGCCAAGGAAGTGGAAATTATTCAGACAAGAACGTTCTAGCGCATCCTCTGATCTGGGTTGAAGCATGGTCACCTCAGTTTACACTCCCTTCAGCTGATACTTTAATACCTGGACCGACAGGTTCACAACATCAAGGGTAGATTTTGTGTTGCCAACCCAATTGGCTAGCTAGCGGTGTTCTGCATGCAGCAGGTTTACCTCAAATGAAATTGTGTCAATCTGGGTTTCCAAGGAGGACTTCATGTCTGATTTGGCCTGCAATACCTTATCAAATTACATGGAATGTGTTGCCAGTGTGGCTTCGAGGTGCTGTAAGCCGTTGGAAGCTTTTTCAGGGGAATTGAAGGATGTTCAGGTCTCAGGTGCCTCCATCAACAGTTTCTTGATGGCCCTGGTTTTCCCCATTATGTTTGATGGCATTCTGATGGCCAAGGAAATAGCAGGGTGTCCAGCCCATCAGCTATCTCCACCTTCAAGGTTTGGCTGATATGCTGCATCCAACGTGGGTGGGTAGGTTTCCCAATGCACCTCCAGGGTGGCCACCCAGGTCCTCTCTGGTGCTCCTCTGTCTCCAATGGCAAACCCCCGTAGCTCTGGTTCCCTTGCCTCCAGTGCGCAGCACCGCAGCCATCCACCAACCGAGCCCATGCAAGGGTATCAGGCAAGTGCGTCCCCTGGCTCCGGAGGGAGGAGGGACTGTCAATGGCCATTTCAGGAGTCTCAACACCACACTGACCTCATCTTTGCAGGCCCTACACAACTGCCACTCACCACCAAGTCAGGCCGCTGTGTCCCGCTACTGTCCTTTCACACGTGTGCTAGCGTCGCTAGTAGATGGGCTCCAGGGAGGATCCTCGATAGTGGTCGTTGAGCCCAAGTGACACACCATCTCCCTCCTTATGGGCCTCGCACCATCTTAGCTCACCCCCAGGTCTAGTTGGGTCACACCTTTGCACTGTGTGGGAGCCTCTGTCTGTCTGAGCCTGGGTACACTTAGCCCGCCGGCATCTAGGGAGTCACTATTGGCCCTCTGCAAGGCCTTGCGCTGCTCCAGCCACCTCTGTGTCAGCCGCCGCCTGCCCTGTAGGCCCGCATGACCACAGTAGGTAGATGTGTCCCTCAATATCGGGAGGAGGGACCATCGATAGGTGTCCCTTGGGATTAGATGCAGCGCCGTCACTCTCTCTCCAGCCTCCCGCTGGAGCAGCTCTCTCTCATATCGGGCCAAGCAGTACGTTCTCTGGACACGACCTGCCCTCTTGTCTGCCTTCTGTATGCGCTGATGTCAGCCGGTTGCCTCTTCGAAGTAGTACTGTTACCTCGAGTCCCCCGAGGGGGTCAGCGGGTCAAGCTCTCCCCTTTTTGCAGTCATGAGGGCTGGATGTCGCCAGTTGAATAAGGATATTTTTAGGGCTCGCACAGAGCTTCGCGCTCAGCGATCCATCGCTGTTTCCATCTTGGCTTCGCCCTCATCCAGGGCATCCATATACCATTTGTTGGTGGCTGCAGGAGGAGGCCCAGGTCTGCACGGACCCAGCCAGCTACTCACATGGTGCAGGAGTCATCATTTCTCCATGCTGGAGAGAGCAGATACCAATGCATGCACCTTCCAGCAGGAGAGCAATAGGCATTTTGGCCCTCAATATGACATTGGTGGTAAATTCTACTTACCGCCATGCCGACTGCCGCCAACATACAGCCAGGGCGGATATCTGCTAACCATATTATGACACACACACACCAATCCATCACTGTTCAGACACACACACAAATCCGCCAGCCCAAAGGTCAGTGATAAAAGTGGCGGTAGCAAACCCACACCGTTACGCCAACAGAACAGAGCCCATCACATTATAATCCACGAATCACCATGCCGGATATTCAAAGGCAGTAAACCATTGGCGGTACATACCACCGCACTCAAAATACACACACATACAAAGCAGCACCACATTGGACAATTCAAACTACACACACCTGACACCCATACACACATCACACCCACACCACAATGAAACCCACACCCACATTACCAACAACCCTTTACGACTACAAACCATTACCAACAGACTGACATCATGACTGCTGACAAGATCAGCCCCACACACCTATACACCACCCATGCACCTTACAACACACACCCCAACACATCACCCTACACACCCTGACACACACCACTCACACTACACTCATGGCACCACAACGACACCCCAGATTCTCTGAGGAGGAGCTAAGGGTCATGGTGGAGGAAATCATCCGGGTAGAGCCACAGCTATTTGGATTACAGGTGCAGCAGATATCCATTTCTAGGAAGATGGAGCTATGGCGGAGAATCGTGGACAGGGTCAACGCCGTGGGACACTACCCCAGAACAAGGGATGATATCAGGAAGAGGTGGAACGACCTATGCGGGAAGGTACGTTCCATTGCAGCAAGACACCAACTCGCTGTACAGAGGACTGGTGGTGGACCCCACCTTCTCGCCACAACTAACAACATGGGAGGAGCAAGTCTTGGCAATCATGCATCTTGAGGGCCTGGCAGGAGTAGCAGGATGACTGGACTCTAGTAAGTCAACTATATACTACTACTACACCTGCATGCCATCACATACCCCACCCTCACCCTCACTACCATCACTCCACCACTTCCCACGCACCCCACCATCACATCTCACTCAACCCAATGCCAAGCCCTGCATGCTGTATCAATACATGGACATCACACACAGCCCTGCATGGACACCTATCACTAAAGCATGCACACTAGAGAGAATCCGCTAGCCCATCAAATAACAACTCACACAAGGCAAAGCGGCCAGGGCAATAACAACCATAGAGAGCAACCCACCCATGCACTTTGATCTAATGATCAATTATGATCTAATTATGTGTTCATTTAACAAGGTTTAAACACTGCAATACAACTGTACAGTAATGTATACATAGGAATGACCTTTAGTTGGTTGCAGTCAACGCACCAGGTGCCAGAGTGGGGCACAGCTATCTAAAAATAGAGATGCCAAAGGGTACAGTAAGTGGCCATAGAATTGGGAGAATCTGCCTGCCATGTACAATGTCAAATACAAAACTGTCAATGCAAAGTGATGTTACAGTGTCTTACCTGTGTGTCACTGGAAGTACTGTTGTATAATAGCTGTTCTGTTGTCCTCATCCTCATCCTCTGCCTCCTCATTTTTACTGTCCACAGGGTCCACTACTGCCACACGCCCATCTCCAGCCTCATCCTCCTGCAGAAAAGGTACCTGGCGTCTCAAGTCAAGGTTATGCAACATGCAGCATTCCACGATTATCTGGCAGACCTTCTTGGGTGAGTAGTATAGGGATCCACCAGTCAGATGGAGGCAACAAAACCTTGCCTTCAGGAGGCCAAATGTCCTTTCTATTATCCTTCTTGCTCGCCCGTGTGCCTCATTGAAAAGTTCCTCTGCGATTCCTCAAAGGGGTCAGTAGCCATGAGAGATTGGGGGAACCAGAGTCACCTGCAAATTTCGAGGGACATCTGTCAGCCACACACTCACCCTTAGGGCCCACAATATACCCATACACCAACATCCACTGGGTGGGAACCAGGGCTCACCTATTAGCCACACCCTGTGCCTCTGGAGTTGGGCCATCACATTTGGGATGCTGCTATTCCTCAGGATAAAGGCATCATGCACAGACCCAGGACACTTTGCATTGATGTGGGAGATGTACAGGTCCGTCAGGCACACCATCTGGACATTCATGGAGTGAAAACTCTTTCAATTTCTGAACACCTGTTAATTTTGCCAAGGAGGGGGGCAAATGCAATATGTGTTCCATCAATTGCCTCAATGATGTTGGGGATATGTCCTGTTGCATAGAAGTCAGCTTTCACTGTGGCCAAATCCTCTACCTGGGGGAAAACAATGTAGCTGCACATGTGTTTTATCAGGGCAGCACTATTGAGAACATTGGCTGTGACATTTCTGTCACTTGGAAAGAACCAGTTGCCAGGAAATGGAGCACAGATAGCACTTGCACAAGAGGTGGGACCCCGGTGGGGTGACGGGTAGCAGATATTGGGTAAGGATCCAATTGGGACACAGCTCCGTGATTGTTGCCCTGTCAAGTCTATAGGTGAGGATAATGTGCCTGTCCTCCATTGTTGCCAAGTCCACCAGGGGTCTGTACATTGGGGGATGTCTCCATCTCTTATTCATCCACAACGGTTGCAATTTATGTGGCAAAAGAGTGAGCAGCTGGTCATTATCTATACATTGCAACCACTACAGTTCAATGCATATTGTGATTGTTACATTATTTAGGTGTGGTAGGTCAAAAATTTGAATTTGTGTTCTGTGACGCAGTTAGGATCCATGGCCTGCACCCCTCCTGAAATGGCGTCTACCTGTCCAGTATGGAGGGACAGGTGGAAGTGCGGTAATTCCACTGACGTTGTGCGCCGTTGCAGGAGGCGGTCGAGAACTGCTGTGCAACTCCTTACTGGTTGTCATTGGGCCCTATGGGGTACAGTGGCCAATGGTGATGTACGCAGGCGGTGACAGTATGCACCGCCACGGACGTGACTGCCATTTTCTATCTGTTCACTCACTTACTACCTGACCTTCAACAGGAGAGGACCTACACTGCAAGTGTTGCTGTGATCTGTGTCTGGAACCGAGCATGGCTCCTGTGAATGGGGAAGGGCCTCTGCCTTCACCTCTGCGGAGTTGGAGAGACTGGTGGATGTGGTCCTACCCCAGTACTGATTGCCATATGGACCTCCAGACCAACAGGTGAGTACACTGTGAGTATGATGCATGGGCCATAAAGCATGGAGTGCTATGTTTGAAGGCCTTGTGTGGGGCGGGGGGGTTGGTGGAAGGGCCATGGGCAGCGTGCAGCATGTATGCTGGGCCATGTCTGTGCTAATGGGGATGGGAAGGGACATGGTGGGCCATAAGTGTGACAGGCAGGACGGTCAGACTAATACCTTTCCCTGTGTGTATTTCTCTGCAGGTCAGCCCCCATCAAAAGAAGGGTATATGGCATGCCATCGCCAAGGACGTGCAGAGCCTGTGGGTCTATGGCAGGAGGAGCTCCCACTGTCGGAAACAGTGGGAGGACCTGAGATGCTGGGCACAGAAGACGGCGGAGGCCCAGCTGGGGATGGCCTCCCAACGAGGCAGGGGTGCCCAGCCTGATCTTGAAACCCCTGATGGCCCACATACTGGCTATGGCCTATCCGGAGCTAGATGGGCGCTAGGTCACATCACAGCAGCAACAAGGGGGTGAGTACAGTGCCCTTCAGTACAAATTACGTCTGGTGGGGTGGTATCTGGATGGGGGTGTGGGCCTTGTGGGTGCCCCTAGGCGTGACATTGCAAAGTAGGTCCCATGTTGGGCAGGGTTCTGATGTGAAAGTCCTCCAACCAAGCTAGTAGGCATCCACTACTGGGTAGGGGGCTGTGGGTCTCATGTATGCTGCAATTGGCATTAGGCATCCCTATCCATGGGCTGGTGACTAGCATTGTGACTGGTAGTGCGTAGGGCTGTTCCCTTTGTGTTGTGTACGTCAACGGGGGTGTTGGTGCCGCCATTGACCAAGTGTATCCTTTCTCTCTTCCCCCCCTTTTTGTTTTGTCACCCTGTCCTTATGTGCATTAGCATCATCTGGCGGAGGAGCAGAGGCATCAGCGACGGAGAGAGCAACCGCCACCCCCGTACCACCCAGGTGGGTGGGCTTCTCCTTTGCCCCAGGTACCTCAGGCCCTGCCCCAGTCAGCCCTGCTGCCCTGAATGAGGAGGCTATTTACCGCCTGCGATCCATCTCTGTTGGGCAGTCAACCATTGTGAATGTCATCCAGGGGCTGGCAGCACAAAAGCAACAGAGCAATGCATTTCTGGCTTGGCAGCCCAACAGCAATCAATCTAGGCTCTGTCCTCCTCTCTGATGGCAGCCATTGTCCCTGTTTCCACCCTCCTTCCTCCAACTTCCTCTACCAAATCTCATTCCCATCAACCCCAACCTATCCCAAGCACACAGGCAGACGAGCAGGCACCGAGGACAACACACAAGAGTGGACCTAGCACACACAAGCACCACACTTCATCCCAAAGGCATTCACACAAACACCATCCAGATGCAAACATACCAACATCCACTACCTCCACTGTGGCCCCCTCCTCCTCATCCTCTACCTCCGTCCCAGTAGCATCTCCACTCATACCTGCATGCACTACATCCTCATCCATTACCACCATCACCAGAACACCTATCAGTACACACCCCTCACTGGCAGTCAACACCCCCACATCCATGCACAGGTTCCCTGTGTCCTCTCCCACTGTGTCTGTGCCCCCTCCTCCAAAAGTACACAAACGCAAGCACTCAGACACCCAGCAGCCACCCACCTCACAACAGCATCCAGCCCATGCACCTGCACCCAAACACAGGAGACTGACACCTCCTACAACCACTTCCTGTTCCTCCACTCCCAAACCATCTCCCTCTTCCCACCCCAGTGCCCCGAAGAAGCTTTTGCTCTCCACCATTGACCTCTTCCCTACCCCTCCCGCCGTCCTTCACATGAGGCCAGGGTGGTCAAAAACAAGGCAAGCACCACAGCCACCCAGTCCACGGTCACAGTAGTATCCCTAGCAACTCCAGGTGGAAAAGGAGCCCGGTCGCCAGCCAGCAAGATGGAAAGGGTGCCTGCCCCAAGTGCTTCAAGGAAGGGCAAGGAGCGAGCCCCAGCTGCAGGAAGGAGGTGCAAGGAGCCCGCCCCAGCTACTGCCAAATGGTGCAAGGAGCCATCCCCAGCTGCTGGCAGGAAGGGCAAGGGGCCTGCATCAGCAGCCAGTAAGGACAAGAGCCCTGGTGCTGGGACTCAGTCGGAGCCCCCACCACCAACCATAGTGGTGCAGCGGTCCGAGGCTGCAGGGGATGGTCTGGAGCCTCCCCCCACCACTACCAGCAGTACCGCCACCACCAACAGCAGCCCCAGTGGGCAGCCATCCGAGGCTGCAGGGGATGGGCTGGAGCCTCCCCCCACCACTACCAGCAACACCGCCACTAGCACCACCACCAAAATCCCCAGTGGACAGCCGTCTGAGGCTGCAGGGCATGGGCTGGAGCCTCCCCCCACTACCAACGGCAGCACCGCCACCACCGCCACCACCAGCAACCCTAGTGTGCAGCCATCCGAGGTTGCAGGAGATGGGCTGGAGCCGCCCCCCACCACTACCAGCAGCAGCAGCATTACCACCACTGCACAGCCATTACTGCCGGTGGACAGTGTGTAATCCTGCATCCATGGGCTATTGTGCAGCCTGGCCCCTGCAAATCCTGTGGGTATGACACCCAGCCGAGAGACTATGACCATGAACTCCCCAAGATCTGCAATACTGGGCACGATGCCCCCTCCAGAACCAGTGAAGAAGCCATCCACTCACCCCATCCTCCACTGGATGAAGCTCACTGAGCACGATGCCCCCTCCAGAAGAAGGAGAGAAGCCATCCACTCATCCCATCCTCTCCAGGATGAAGCTCACTGGGCATGATGCCCCCTCCAGAACCAGTGGAGAAGTCATTCACTTGAGAGACTGTGGCCTTGCACTCCCCAGGACAGAGCAATGGGCATGTTGCTCACTCCAGAGCCAGTGGGCAAGTCACCCACTTGAGAGACTGTGGCCTTGCACTCCCCAGGACTGAGCAATGGGCATGTTACCCCCTCCAGGACCAGTGCACTCGACCATCTTCCGGCTGAGGCGCCCCCCATTCCCTGTCCCCCTGAGGTGCCTGCCTATTTTCGACCTGATGCCCCTGCAAGTGTTCTCTCCATGTTGTTGCAGGAGTGAGGTGAGGCCTTGGACTTTGTGATGTGGCCCTGTGACCCATGAACATTGAGGACTGGGCAGTGTCCCTTGATTTGTAAATATGCATATACTTTTTTTTTTATTATTATTCCTGAGGGGTACGGGGTCAATATGTTATGTTACTGCATCTGCTTGTGTGTATGGTGTTGGGATGGGGGTGTTGCGTGTTGCATGTGTGTGTCCCTCTCTTTTTCCTCCCTCCCCTGTGTACTCACCATCGTCGTCTTCGTCATCGTTGGTGTTCGTAGTGGAGCAGCAATAGAAGAGCATGGGGAAGACATGCAACTTGGGCTCCATGGCATTGTAGTTCTTCCCTGAGGCTCCACAGGTGAGTCGTTTCCCTTCTGTGCAGTGTTTCTGCCAGGCTTTTGACGTCGTTGGTACCGCCCTGGCAAAGGTGGAAGATTGGCATATCTTAATACAGTGGGCGGAACACTGTCTTCCGTCTGGCTGTGGCGGTTACTGCTGTGGTGCTGGTTGTTTCCGCCATGGTGGTCGGTGTGCTAAAGTGCCTGTCTGTCTGAGCTGTTTCTGCTGTGGTCATAATTTTGCTGTAATTACTGCCAGCCTGTTGTGTATTCCTGCTTGTGGAGAAATCTCCAAGGGCTTGACCTGAGCTTGCCTCCTGTTGTTGAAGTCTCTGGGCCATCAAAGACTTTCCCTGCCAACACCTGGACTCTCTGCTGAGATTCCTGCTCTGCCAGGTGGTGCCCTATCCAGTTCCTGGGTCCTTGACAGGTGAAGCTGGCAGGCCAAGCTTGAAAATCCGAGCACAGACCGCTGTGCAGGGAAATTTCCGACGCAACCTCTGAGAGCGGCTGAAGAAACGACCTGCTGCCGGCTCTGCGGCTGAAATCGACGCAGTGCTTGCAGCGCGGTTGGGAGGTCGATGTGAGCAGCTGGAGAAACAACGCACTGCATTGCTGACGGAGGCTGGTAACGTTGCAATCCACACAGCGTGGTTTGGCTATCACTATGCATCAAGATATTCGGTCCAAACCGAGCTGGATGTGGAAATACGACACAACGCCTACCCGGACCCGAGTGCTGCCCGGATCAATGCATCGCTCCCTTGCAGAGAGGAAAAACAATGCATGCCAGCCCCACTGGAGAAGGAGAAACGATGCACAATCTCGCTTGCAGGTGAGAAATAGACGCACCGTTTACCTTTTTTGACGCACACTCGCCTGTGCGTGTTATTTTGGCGCTACCCAGGTACTTTTCAACACTAACAGTGTTTTATCTGTTTACAAAAGGATTTAAGACTCTTTTTGCTTTTTAGTTAATAACTTGACTTGTATATGTTGAATTTTTGTCATTTTGGTCTTGTTTTATTTAGATAAATATTTTCTATTTTTCTAAACCTGTGTTGAGCCATTTTGTAGCGTTTTCATTGAGTTACTGGTTGTGTTGGTACAAATACTTTACACCTAGCAATCTGAAGTTAAGCCTGCCTGCTCGTGCCAAGTTACCAAAGGGGTGAGCGGGGGTTAGCTGAGGGTGATTCTCCTTTACCCTGACTATAGTGACGGTCCTTGCTTGGACGGGGGTAACCTGACTGCCATATATTTTTTGGCCTTGGGACAGGGGATTATGGCCCTCTTTATGAACCTGGTGATTTCTGGACCACCAGGTTCACGGTCACAGTCAGACATTTGGACTGCCGGCACTGCCACTTTTAAGCTGCCTGATAGCCTGGCGGTGCCCACGGTCCCAATTCTCCAGGGTAGCGATGCCATTGGGATTATGACCCTTCTCTCTGCCAGCGTTTACATGCCAGTTTTACTGCCATGTAAAGGCTGGTGGCGACAGGGAGTAGGAGGCTCCAGGGATGCCCCTGCTCTGCCCATGCACTTGGCATGTGCAGTGAAGGGGTCCTTCAGCCCAGCCCCATTGCGTAAATCACTGTCTGCTTTGCAGACAGTGATTTGCGCAATGGGTCACAGCAGCATTACTGCAGACTTTGTTATGAGCTGGCCCCAAAGTTTTTGTATGCTTCCTGCTGGGCCAGTGGGTGGTAAATCTTTGCTGTGGGAGTTTGATGGTAGTTTGCCTTTTCTGCCCACCAATATCGTAATTAGGACCTAAGTCTCTGAGTCACGTAATGGCTGTCAGCAACATTTTTCTAATGTTGCTGTCAGCCTATGAAAATACTCACTCCCACAGGATACTGATTCTCATGGGATCCGATTGTCCCAAGGGAAAATTAAATTCCCTGTCCATCAGAAGGCTCTATGTTTTAACTGGCTTTCTCCACAAATGTCTTTCAGGAGTGCTTCGAACCTGACCGTCCAGACATACAAATAACTTTTGTAGGAGGCTGGACTGGCTTGTAGTGAGTACCAAGGGGTACTTGCACCTTGCACCAGGCCCAGTTATCCCTTATTAGTGTATAGGGTGTCTAGCAGCTTAGGCTGATAGATAATGGTAGCTTAGCAGAGCAGCTTAGGCTGAACTAGGAGACGTGTGAAGCTACTACAGTACCACTTAGTGTCATATGCACAATATCACAAGAAAACACAATACACAGTTATACTAAAAATAAAGGTACTTTATTTTTATGACAATATGCCAAAGTATCTTAGAGTGTACCCTCACTGAGAGGATAGGAAATATACACAAGATATATATACACAATAGCAAAAATATGCAGTATAGTCTTAGAAAACAGTGCAAACAATGTATAGTTACAATAGGATGCAATGGGGAAACATAGGGATAGGGGCAACACAAACCATATACTCCAAAAGTGGAATGCGAACCACGAATGGACCCCAAACCTATGTGACCTTGTAGAGGGTCGCTGGGACTATTAGAAAATAGTGAGAGTTAGAAAAATAACCCTCCCCAAGACCCTGAAAAGTGAGTGCAAAGTGCACTAAAGTTCCCCTAAGGACAAAGTAGTCGTGTTAGAGGAATAATGCAGGAAAGACACAAACCAGCAATGCAACAACTGTGGATTTCCAATATAGGGTACCTGTGGAACAAGGGGACCAAGTCCAAAAGTCACAAGCAAGTCGGAGATGGGCAGATGCACAGGAAATGCCAGCTGCTGGTGCAAAGAAGCTTCGACTCGACAGAAGAAGCTGAGGTTTCTGCAGGAACGAAAAGGGCTAGAGACTTCCCCTTTGGTGGACGGATCCCACTCGCATAGGAGAGTCGTGCAGAAGTGCTTTCCCGCCGGAAGGACGCCAACAAGCCTTGCTACACGCAAATCGTGCGTTTGGCGTTTTTGGACGCTGCTGGGGCCCAGGAGGGACCAGGAGGTCGCAAATTGGACCTGAAGAGAGAGGGGACGTCGAGCAAGACAAAGAGCCCTCACTGAAGCAGGTAGCACCCGGAGAAGTGCCAGAAACAGGCACTACGAGGATGCGTGAAACGGTGCTCGCTGAAGTTGCACAAAGGAGTCCCACGTCGCCGGAGACCAACTTAGAAAGTCGTGCAATGCAGGTTAGAGTGCTGTGGACCCAGGCTTGGCTGTGCATGAAGGACTTCCGCCAGAAGTGCACAGGGGCCGGAGTAGCTGCAAAGTCGCGGTTCCCAGCAATGCAGCCCAGCGAGGTGAGGCAAGGACTTACCTCCACCAAACTTGGGCTGAAGAGTCACTGGACTGTGGGGGTCACTTGGACAGCGTCGCTGGATTCGAGGGACCTCGCTCGTCGTGCTGAGAGGAGACCCAAGGGACCGGTAATGCAGCTTTTTGGTGCCTGCGGTTGCAGGGGGAAGATTCCGTCGACCCACGGGAGATTTCTTCGGAGCTTCTGGTGCAGAGAGGAGGCAGGCTACCCCCACAGCATGCACAAGCAGGAAAACAGTCGAGAAGGCGGCAGGATCAGCGTTACAGAGTTGCAGTAGTCGTCTTTGCTACTATGTTGCAGGTTTGCAGGCTTCCAGCGCGGTCAGCGGTCGTTTCCTTATCAGAAGGTGAAGAGAGAGATGCAGAGGAACTCGGCTGAGCTCATGCATTCGTTATCTAAAGTTTCCCCAGAGACAGAGACCCTAAATAGCCAGAAAAGAGGGTTTGGCTACTTAGGAGAGAGGAAAGGCTACTAACACCTGAAGGAGCCTATCAGCAGGAGTCTCTGACGTCACCTGGTGGCACTGGCCACTCAGAGCAGTCCAGTGTGCCAGCAGCACCTCTGTTTCCAAGATGGCAGAGGTCTGGAGCACACTGGAGGAGCTCTGGACACCTCCCAGGGGAGGTGCAGGTCAGGGGAGTGGTCACTCCCCTTTCCTTTGTCCAGTTTCGCGCCAGAGCAGGGGCTAAGGGGTCCCTGAACCGGTGTAGACTGGCTTATGCAGAATTGGGCACATCTGTGCCCAACAAAGCATTTCCAGAGGCTGGGGGAGGCTACTCCTCCCCTGCCTTCACACCATTTTCCAAAGGGAGAGGGTGTCACACCCTCTCTCAGAGGAAGTTCTTTGTTCTGCCATCCTGGGCCAGGCCTGGCTGGACCCCAGGAGGGCAGCTGCCTGTCTGAGGGGTTGGCAGCAGCAGCAGCAGCAGCTGCAGTGAAACCCCAGGAAGGGCAGTCTGGCAGTACCAGGGTCTGTGCTACAGACCACTGGGATCATGGAATTGTACCAACAATGCCAGGATGGCATAGAGGGGGCAATTCCATGATCATAGACATGTTACATGGCCATATTCGGAGTTACCATGGTGAAGCTACATATAGGTAGTGACCTATATGTAGTGCACGCGTGTAATGGTGTCCCCGCACTCACAAAGTTCAGGGAATTGGCTCTGAACAATGTGGGGGCACCTTGGCTAGTGCCAGGGTGCCCTCACACTAAGTAACTTTGCACCTAACCTTTACCAGGTAAAGGTTAGACATATAGGTGACTTATAAGTTACTTAAGTGCAGTGTAAAATGGCTGTGAAATAACGTGGACGTTATTTCACTCAGGCTGCAGTGGCAGGCCTGTGTAAGAATTGCCAGAGCTCCCTATGGGTGGCAAAAGAAATGCTGCAGCCCATAGGGATCTCCTGGAACCCCAATACCCTGGGTACCTCAGTACCATATACTAGGAAATTATAAGGGTGTTCCAGTAAGCCAATGTAAATTGGTAAAAATGGTCACTAGCCTGTTAGTGACAATTTGAAAGTAATGAGAGAGCATAACCACTGAGGTTCTGGTTAGCAGAGCCTCAGTGAGACAGTTAGGCACCACACAGGGAACACATACATGCACACCTATGAGCACTGGGGTCCTGTGTGACAGGGTCCCAGTGACACATACATATAGGCCACAACCTTATGAGCACTGGGGTCCTGACTAGCAGGATCCCAGTGACACATAACAAACATACTGAAAACATAGTGTTTTCACTATGAGCACTGAGGCCTGGCTATCAGGATCCCAGTGAGACAGTGAAAACAGTGACAAACACCCTGACATACACTCACAAACAGGCCAAAAGTGGGGGTAACAAGGCTAGAAAGAGGCTACCTTCTCACACAACCCCCCCCCAAACGAAGGACAATAAGGCTAACCTTGGCCAGTTGAGACTTTATTGTCTAAGTGGTGATAAGTAGAGAGTAGCTCTGCAATAGACTGGTTACTCCCTTTATCATCCACTATATGGTTACTTCCCTGTGGGGATGTAAACCACCCTGTTTGAAGTTTTTTAGCTAAGCAACAATGTGAAGATGTATTTTCAGAGTTTCTATCAGTAAGTTTTAGTTTAGAGCAGTGGGAATTGTCCACTGAACCTATTTGTAGTGATGGAAATGCCAGACAGGGATGCTGTCTCAGAAAAGCCATAGCTGGGCAAAAACTTTGTCCATCTGGCTGGAAGAGAGAACAGGGATGCTGTTTCTCTTGAGTTGGAGCAGGGCAGGGATGCTGTCCTATGAGCTCCACACTAGGGCAGGGATGCTGTCCTAAGTGTTGTGAGGTAGTGCAGGGTTTCTGCACTAAAGTTTCTCTGGGAGGGTTGGAGGGATGCTCCATGTTAACTAAAATGGTGCTGTTTTTCTCACCAATGTTAGTTATCCCACAGAAAGGTACTTCCACCTCAGGGAGTCCAGCTTTGCCAGCTGATGATTCCCTTGGAACAGGTGCCACCCCAGGAGAGGTTTCTCCCACCACAGGAATAGTATCCTGAATGGTAGGGTGGTTAGGGGATACTGTGATACCCTTTTTACCTGTTGATGGAGAGGGATCCTGAGTTTTCAGGCCTTCTCTCCTTTGCTTTTTCATTCCACTTGAAATGAGAGGGAACAATTCCTCAGGGATGCCCAGCATGGCTGCATGGGCATAAAACTCTACATCAGCCCAACCTGAGGCCTCTAGGTCATTACCTAAGAGACAGTCTACAGGTAAGCTAGGTGATACCACCACCTGCTTAGGGCCAGTAACTCCACCCCAACTAAACTGAATTATAGCTAAGGGAAGAAACTTAGTGGAGTTATGGACATCAATAATCTTATACTGTTGTCCAATGATGTGTTGTTCAGGAGGCACTAGGTTTTCAGTCACCAAAGTGAAACTGGCACCTGTGTCCCTGTAGGCCAAGGCCTCAACACCATTTATTGAAACTGTCTGCCTGTACTCATCCATTGTAAGGGGACAAGCAGCCAGCGTGGCAAGGCCAATGCCACTAGGTGTGACAGAAACTGTCTTGGGACTGATGACATCAGTTTCCACTATGGACCCATAAGTGAACCCAACTACACCCTTTGCTTGACTGTTGCCAGCAGTCCCACCACTAGTACCACTACTGCTAGGGGCACTAGAGCTTGATGTATTAGTGGTGGTAGGCTCAGGGGGTTTACCTGGACAGGACTTATCCCCTGGCCTATGGCCTCTGTTTTTACACACAAAGCACCAAGGCTTTTTAATGTGTGCAGGTTGGGAAGAAGAGGAAGAATTTGTTTTATCCCCACCCTCTGAAGAGTGTTTAAGATTTGAAGTGGGATCTTTGGTTTTACCCTTATCCCCATGCTTATCTTGAGATTTTTCACCATCTTTCTTCTTATTGCCATCTTTGTCACCCCCTGTATGAACTTTTCTGTTCACCCTTGTTCTGACCCATTTGTCTGCCTTCTTTCCCAATTCTTGGGGAGAGGTCAGATCAGAGTCTACCAGGTACTGGTGCAACAAATCAGACACACAATTATTAATTATATGCTCTCTCAGGATTGTGTTATACAGGCTTTCATAATCAGTAACTTTACTGCCATGTAACCACCCCTCCAAGGCCTTCACTGAATGGTCAATGAAATCAACCCAGTCTTGTGAAGACTCCTTTTTGGTCTCTCTGAACTTTATCCTGTACTGTTCAGTGGTTAAGCCATAACCATCCAGGAGTGCATTCTTAAGAACTGTAAAATTATTGGCATCATTTTCTTTCATAGTAAGGAGCCTATCCCTACCTTTTCCACTAAATGATAGCCATAGGATAGCAGCCCACTGCCTTTGAGGGACATCCTGTACAACACAGGCCCTCTCAAGTGCAGCAAACCACTTGTTAATGTCATCCCCCTCCTTATAAGGGGGAACTATCTTGTGCAGATTCCTGGAATCATGCTCTTTTGCAGGATGACTATGGGGAATACTGCTGCTGCCACCATGGGTATCTAAACCCAACTTCTGTCTTTCCTTCTCTAATTCAAAAGACTGTCTATCCAAATCCAGCTGTTGCTTTTTAAGCTTCAGTCTGGTTTGTTCCACCCTCAACTTATTGAGTTCCCTCTCTAACATTCTGTCATCAGGGTTGGTGGGAGGGACATTTCTAGAAACAGAGCTATGATGGGAATGAACAGAAGGAGACCTGTCCCTTACAGAAGCCAACTTAACAGCTTGGTTTACAGAAACATTACTACCAGTATGGTGAGAATAAATGCTTTTGCTATGATGTGAGACAACACTATTTATTTGGTGTGGCTCATCATCATTACCATCTATGCTAGATTGTCTAGTAATGGGCAGGCTAGGAAGTTTCTTTCCTGAATCTTTTCCTGGGGGAGTCCCTGAATCAGATTGGGAACTATTAGGTACCTTTTCAACAGATGGGCCACCTCTGGCCTTATCCTGTTCTCTAAGCATGTTAATTAACAGTTCCAAGGCAGGATTCTTCCCTACACTCAAACCTCTCTCTATACAGAGACTCCTTGCTCTTTTCCAGCTAAGGTTGTCATATGCAAGTTTGGACAGATCAACACTTTGGCCTGTGCCAGACATTTTTTAGAGAGAGTTAAAGTGATAGAGAAAGAGACAAAAGTTTTCAGAACTTTTTGGAAAGACAGAAAAAAAACTTTTAAAACTTTTTAAGAACTTTTTGAAAGTTTAGGAGTACTTTTCAGCACTTAGAAAAGAGTGAAAAGAGGAAATGCCAAACTTTTTGGCTATGTGTATATACACTGACCTTGTTTTGTATATTTTTCTCTTATGAAAAGTACAATGACAAGAGTGGTAAGTAGTCTCAAGCACTTATCCCACCACTGCACAACCAATGTAGGAGGCTGGACTGGCTTGTAGTGAGTACCAAGGGGTACTTGCACCTTGCACCAGGCCCAGTTATCCCTTATTAGTGTATAGGGTGTCTAGCAGCTTAGGCTGATAGATAATGGTAGCTTAGCAGAGCAGCTTAGGCTGAACTAGGAGACGTGTGAAGCTACTACAGTACCACTTAGTGTCATATGCACAATATCACAAGAAAACACAATACACAGTTATACTAAAAATAAAGGTACTTTATTTTTATGACAATATGCCAAAGTATCTTAGAGTGTACCCTCAGTGAGAGGATAGGAAATATACACAAGATATATATACACAATAGCAAAAATATGCAGTATAGTCTTAGAAAACAGTGCAAACAATGTATAGTTACAATAGGATGCAATGGGGAAACATAGGGATAGGGGCAACACAAACCATATACTCCAAAAGTGGAATGCGAACCACGAATGGACCCCAAACCTATGTGACCTTGTAGAGGGTCGCTGGGACTATTAGAAAATAGTGAGAGTTAGAAAAATAACCCTCCCCAAGACCCTGAAAAGTGAGTGCAAAGTGCACTAAAGTTCCCCTAAGGACAAAGTAGTCGTGTTAGAGGAATAATGCAGGAAAGACACAAACCAGCAATGCAACAACTGTGGATTTCCAATCTAGGGTACCTGTGCAACAAGGGGACCAAGTCCAAAAGTCACAAGCAAGTCGGAGATGGGCAGATGCCCAGGAAATGCCAGCTGCAGGTGCAAAGAAGCTTCGACTGGACAGAAGAAGCTGAGGTTTCTGCAGGAACGAAAAGGGCTAGAGACTTCCCCTTTGGTGGACGGATCCCTCTTGCCTTGGAAAGTCGTGCAGAAGTGTTTTCCCGCCGGAAGGACGCCAACAAGCCTTGCTACACGCAAATCGTGCGTTTGGCGTTTTTGGACGCTGCTGGGGCCCAGGAGGGACCAGGAGGTCGCAAATTGGACCTGAAGAGAGAGGGGACATCGTGCAAGACAAAGAGCCCTCACTGAAGCAGGTAGCACCCGGAGAAGTGCCAAAAACAGGCACTACAAGGATGCGTGAAATGGTGCTCGCCGAAGTTGCACAAAGGAGTCCCACGTCGCCGGAGACCAACTTAGAAAGTCGTGCAATGCAGGTTAGAGTGCCGTGGAACCAGGCTTGGCTGTGCACGAAGGATTTCCGCCGGAAGTGCACAGGGGCCGGAGTAGCTGCAAAGTCGCGGTTCCCAGCAATGCAGCCCAGCGAGGTGAGGCAAGGACTTACCTCCACCAAACTTGGGCTGAAGAGTCACTGGACTGTGGGGGTCACTTGGACAGCGTCGCTGGATTCGAGGGACCTCGCTCGTCGTGCTGAGAGGAGACCCAAGGGACCGGTAATGCAGCTTTTTGGTGCCTGCGGTTGCAGGGGGAAGATTCCGTCGACCCACGGGAGATTTCTTCGGAGCTTCTGGTGCAGAGAGGAGGCAGGCTACCCCCACAGCATGCACAAGCAGGAAAACAGTCGAGAAGGCGGCAGGATCAGCGTTACAGAGTTGCAGTAGTCGTCTTTGCTACTATGTTGCAGGTTTGCAGGCTTCCAGCGCGGTCAGCGGTCGTTTCCTTATCAGAAGGTGAAGAGAGAGATGCAGAGGAACTCGGCTGAGCTCATGCATTCGTTATCTAAAGTTTCCCCAGAGACAGAGACCCTAAATAGCCAGAAAAGAGGGTTTGGCTACCTAGGAGAGAGGAAAGGCTACTAACACCTGAAGGAGCCTATCAGCAGGAGTCTCTGACGTCACCTGGTGGCACTGGCCACTCAGAGCAGTCCAGTGAGCCAGCAGCACCTCTGTTTCCAAGATGGCAGAGGTCTGGAGCACACTGGAGGAGCTCTGGACACCTCCCAGGGGAGGTGCAGGTCAGGGGAGTGGTCACTCCCCTTTCCTTTGTCCAGTTTCGCGCCAGAGCAGGGGCAAAGGGGTCCATGAACCGGTGTAGACTGGCTTATGCAGAATTGGGCACATCTGTGCCCAACAAAGCATTTCCAGAGGCTGGGGGAGGCTACTCCTCCCCTGCCTTCACACCATTTTTCAAAGGGAGAGGGTGTCACACCCTCTCTCAGAGGAAGTTCTTTGTTCTGCCATCCTGGGCCAGGCCTGGCTGGACCCCAGGAGGGCAGCTGCCTGTCTGAGGGGTTGGCAGCAGCAGCAGCTGCAGTGAAACCCCAGGAAGGGCAGTCTGGCAGTACCAGGGTCTGTGCTACACACCACTGGGATCATGGAATTGTACCAACAATGCCAGGATGGCATAGAGGGGGCAATTCCATGATCATAGACATGTTACATGGCCATATTCGGAGTTACCTTGGTGAAGCTACATATAGGTAGTGACCTATATGTAGTGCACGCGTGTAATGGTGTCCCCGCACTCACAAAGTTCAGGGAATTGGCTCTGAACAATGTGGGGGCACCTTGGCTAGTGCCAGGGTGCCCTCACACTAAGTAACTTTGCACCTAACCTTTACCAGGTAAAGGTTAGACATATAGGTGACTTATAAGTTACTTAAGTGCAGTGTAAAATGGCTGTGAAATAACGTGGACGTTATTTAACTCAGGCTGCAGTGGCAGGCCTGTGTAAGAATTGTCAGAGCTCCCTATGGGTGGCAAAAGAAATGCTGCAGCCCATAGGGATCTCCTGGAACCCCAATACCCTGGGTACCTCAGTACCATATACTAGGGAATTATAAGGGTGTTCCAGTAAGCCAATGTAAATTGGTAAAAATGGTCACTAGCCTGTTAGTGACAATTTGAAAGTAATGAGAGAGCATAACCACTGAGGTTCTGGTTAGCAGAGCCTCAGTGAGACAGTTAGGCACCACACAGGGAACACATACATGCACACCTATGAGCACTGGGGTCCTGTGTGACAGGGTCCCAGTGACACATACATATAGGCACAACCTTATGAGCACTGGGGTCCTGACTAGCAGGATCCCAGTGACACATAACAAACATACTGAAAACATAGTGTTTTCACTATGAGCACTGAGGCCTGGCTATCAGGATCCCAGTGAGACAGTGAAAACAGTGACAAACACCCTGACATACACTCACAAACAGGCCAAAAGTGGGGGTAACAAGGCTAGAAAGAGGCTACCTTCTCACAACTTTAAGCCTCAATTTCTCAAAAACTACTGAGCAGATTTACATGAAATCACAAAAGCACAATCTGTGGACCAAGATTTAGCTTCCAGCTAAATTAAGTCTAATTCTGTTAAGCAGTTTTTTCAAAACTGATTCCGACAAAAGTCTTTGGAAAACCCTTGGGTATTTTGTGTTTTATGGACTGTTTTTTCTCGTCTCCAGTTCAATACATTTCCCCAAAACTTTCCATGCACACACTAGGCAAAAAAGAGCACTTTTTTGCAAAGTTGTGTGAAGATTTGTCAAAAGATTACAAAGTTATTAGCATCGCAAAAATAAACACATTTCCTATAGAAATGCAGACCTAACTTTAACTATCCAGTAGTTATATATATTACCTACTGGTAGTCACAAGTAGGTAGTTATAGTTAGGACCTAGCTTCCATTGAAAAAGCATTTTTTGTTTTGCTAAGAAGTTTTGTGACATTTGATGAACCTTCACAAATTTTTCAAAACTAATGTGCCTGTCACTTCAGCTGTTATCTGGAAAGTTTTGGGTTGATTAGTCATGTAGGAGCTGACAAAATTGGGGGTCTCAAATCTTGTTTTTCCCATGGAATTTCCCATAGGGATTTTAGACACAAACATAGGGTCTGATTCTAAGCTTGGCGGGCGGCGGGAGCCGCCCGCCAAGCGGGAACCGCCAGAAGACCGTCACGCGGTCAAAAGACCGCGGCGGTCATTCTGGGTTTCCCACTGGGCTGGCGGGCGACCGCCAAAAGTCCGCCCGCCAGCCCAGTGGGAAACACCCTTCCCACGAGGAAGCCGGCTCCGAATGGAGCCGACAGAGTGGGAAGGTGCGACGGGTGCAGTTGCACCCGTCGCGAATTACAGTGTCTGCAAAACAGACACTGAAATTCTTTGTGGGGCCCTCTTATGGGGGCCCCACGACACCCCATACCGCCATCCTGTTGGATGGCGGTATGGGGTGTCAGAATACCCATGGCGGGGCAGCAAGCTGCGCCGCCCTGGCGGATTCCCATGGGCAGCGGAAAGTCGGCGGTACACCGCCGGCTTTCCGCTTCTGGCCGCGGCTGTGCCGCCGCGGTCAGAATGCCCGGCGGACCACCGCCAGCCTGTTGGCGGTGCTACCGCCAACCCCCGCCCTGGCGGTATTTACCGCCAGGGTCAGAATGACCCCCATAGTCTGAACCGCTGAACGGAATTACACCAAATTAGGCCAAAAGCTAGATTTTGGACCAGAAACCTCTCTTTTGCAATTTGCTGTAAATCTGTTCAGTAGTTTTTGAGTTATCTATGAAAAAATATTTATGTATATTTAAAGGTGCAGATCCGCCGCGGCGGATCTGTAGATGCAAGCACCAACAGCAAGGACTTAATTGGCTGGCTGCAACCTCAGAGGAAAGTTGTGGCCACCATTTTGTGAATCAGAACACGGTTCTCGGGGGTGGAATAAAGCTTTACACTGAAGAAGGGCTCGAGGTAAAGGTACCCTGACCCCATTGGACTGGTGGAGGGATCTCTGAAGGACTCATAGTGGGCAAGACATTGCCCAAATACTTTTTTGGGGGTGTGCAAGGATTCACATATCCACCACAGTGCTAAGCGTAGCCCCTATGTCAAGCTGTTATGGATCCGTGGATCCAGACTCCAATAAAAAAAATACAACCCTCATAGACCCATTCACAATCACACCCGTACACTCGCTTACAGACCCTAAAAAAAACAACACCTAGTCACAGACCTACACAGCCACTCACACGCCTACCCACACACCAATACAGCCACTTGCTCACACAATCACAGAACACAAAACTACTAGCACACCCACTCACAGTTCCACAAAACTACTAGCACACCCATTCATAGACCCACACAGCCACTTACACACCCACACACAAACCCATTCACACACACACGAACTCAGACTCAAAAAAACACTCACACACCTAAACAGCCACTCACCCTCCCACTCACAGATCCACTCAAACACACATTCACACACCCACATACCCACTTACAGACCAACAAACCAATACCACACCCAGTCACAGACTCACACAGCTACTCACATATCACTCATACAGGACTTACACACCTATACAGCCACTCACACAGCTACCCACTGACCCACAAAACCACTACCACACCCACTCACAGACCAACGCAGCCCAGTCGCTCACACACAACTTCAGAGAAAAGCTGTGACTGCCTTCTTGTGAATCAGGACACAGTTCATGGGTGAATAAAGTGTCATACTAATAGACGGGTCAGGGTAGAGGTAACTGGACCCCATGAGACTGATGAAGGGATCTCTGAGGGACCATTTGTGGGAAAGATATTGCCCAAAGACTTTCTTTTGGGGTGTGCAAGGATCTATGGATCCACTGCAACGCTCAGCACACCCCACTTTGTGAATCTGCGACAGATCTGTTGATCAAGACCCTGATAAAAAAAAATACATCCACCCACAGACCCCTCAAACACTGTTGGAAAGTGGATTATTAGTATGGACAGGTAGGTACCCACACGTCAGGGTCTCAGTAAATTAATCCCTGCTCAGCTTTTGGTAGCTTGTCTCACAAGCAGTTAGGCTTAACTTAGGAGACAAGTATGTAAAACATTTAATATAAACAGAACATACAATAAAAATCACACTAAGTTGTAAAATTAGGATTTTTTTTTTGTTTTTGTTTAAACTCATAGTCAGTTGAGGCTCTTCTTCAGGCCAGCTTACAATGCAACATTGACGGCTTGGCTCAGAGTGAGGTCCGGGTCAACTCCTGGAAGACTCATCGGCGGGGGAAAGCTCTGGAGCTTCAGTGGTACGAACCTGAAATTCAAGCCGGGTCGCGGTTTGACGTCACCGGCTTGACTCACATCAACAGGTTGGTCACCTTATAGAGCTTTTTCACTAAGCTGCTCCAGACATCTCCAAATTTCCAGAGGTCCTTTTTGGGTTTTTGAGGTGTCCACAAACTTGATCAAAGGATGCAGAAGCTCTGAGTTGCTCCTTGGAAGTTAGGAATACGGTTCCTAAAATGCTCCTAGTCAGAATCCTCAAATGGCCACTGGATGCTGGTCACCTAACCTCTTCATGCAATACTTGATACAGGGGACTCTGATTAGCTCCTTTGCACCTGTTACTTTCAGGGAGTCTACTCCTGGTGCTGTTGAAGCAAGGCAAAGCCATTTTCTTGGTGAAGTGTGCAGCTGGTGCAATCTTTGTAGGGACAGTCCTTCAGGTGTAAACCATGGGTTCAGCATGGCAGTACTTCTTCTTCAATATTTTCCTCCAGCAGGTATCTGAGTTGCTGGGGGGCTCTGCCACATTAATCCTTGCTCCTATGTTGGCAATCAGGGGGGCAACGCTTACCAATGGGGTGCAGTATGCCATCTTCTGGGGTGAACACTTCCTGTGAAGTGTGGCAAAAATCAATCCCAGAATGCAAAATTCTTTAACAATCCAGGATGGAGAAATTTTTTCCTTGAAGGTTAAATCTGGCTGAGACCACCCACTGGTGTGGATAAGTTTCCCTAACACACCCCTTCCAGACTTCTCCTAATCTAATTACTGGGACTCCCATCGGGCTGGGGGAGTGGGAAATGGGGGAGGCCTAGTTTCTCTCCTAGGTGGCTTTCCTCCTTTGAAAACCAGTTTGACCACTCTACCTCCCTTCCTGTTCTGCTGCAGCAGTTCTCCTCCCACTACATGCTTCCTTTGTTTCAGCAAAGGCCACTTCACATCTCATTCAGGTAGCTTCACTCAGGCTGCCATAGACTGAAACATCAGGAAAGGGCACTGCATGGCTGATTTTGTTAACGTTCAGGAGGAATTCTAAAACTCTTTCTCTTCTCTGCAGTAGTTCTAATAAATCCAACATTGGCAAGTTGTTGGATTTATTCTTCTTTTAATTTGATATCAATCATGACATTTATCTCTTTTCTAGTGGAAATGGGACTTTATTATTTTTAAATAATGACTCCCACTGTTAGCCTACATAGCTATTGTACTACAATGGGAAAAAAACGAATTGGACTTTTTTTCCTTCACCAGTGCTTATAAAACATCTTTTATACGGACCCTGCTTATATCTACACTGCGCCCAACCTTTGGGACACTGAGGGCAGACCTTAGGGGTGACTTATATGTAAAAACAAGATAGTTTGAGACTTTATAACTACTTTTTAATTCCAAAGTTTAATTCAGTGTTAACTTTAATTGAAATGCATTCAGCAAGGCAGGCCTGCTTTTACAATGACTCCAGACACCGTAGAAGTGCACCCATGGGTGCCCTGACTACAGTGGGGGCCCTAAACCTCCATGCACTAAGACATACTAGGGACTTACAGGCAGGTTGTCGGAGCCTGCGAGAGAACAGGGCTGATTGCAGAGGCCCCCTAATTTTTGCCCCCATTTTCCACTTTGTGCTGGTGTTTTCCTGACGCTGATGGTGCCCTGGATACTGCTAACCAGTCCCAGGGCCTGTGATCTGGGTAAAATCAGTATGCAAATTAGGCTAATTATAATTGACTAAGTCAACCTACCTATAAGTCCCTAGTATTTGGTAGGTCATGGAGGTTTAGGGACCCCAGCATAGGTAGTAGGTAGTGCCCCCATAGGTGCACTGCTGAGGTGCCCAGTGCCATTTTAAAGGCAGGCCTGCCTTGCTGGCTGCTTTTAAATTAAAGTTACATGCAAATTCGACTTTGAAATTAAAAGTAGTTCCAAAGTCTTAAACTACCTTATTTTTACATATAAGTCACATCTAAGGTGTGCCCTATGTGCCCCTAGGGCTGGGTGCCATGTAAATATAAGCAGGGACCTTATAAAATAGTTGTATAAGCTCTGGTGAGGTAAGACAGCCAAATGTGTTTTTCCCTCATGGTAGTGCATGGCCTCCATAGGCTAGAATGGGGAGACTTTATTTTAATTGTAAAAGTCCCCTTAAGTAACAGATACCAGAAGGTTGGTACTAAATTAATTGTTATAATAAATCCCACAACTTCCAGTTGTGGGATTTAATATAACTTGTTCTGGTAAAGAGTTTTAAACTTTACCTGAAAAGTTGCCAACTTCAGCCCTGCAGTGTTTTTGCTGCTGTGCTCTGATTGGCCAGCCTCTGGCAGCCTGGCCAGCCTGCCTTGATGAGGTGTGAAGTGGCCTGGCTCAGCACAAAGAGATGTGCCTTGGGTTGGAGATCTCCCCCTCAGCAGATGGTGAAGCAGGAAGGGGGAGGGCTGCCAAACTGGTCTTCAAAGGCAGAGAAGGACATTTGGAGCAACCCAGCAACACCCTCACATCTTGCAAACCCAGACAATTAGATGTCCCCTTGATTAGATTAGGAGAGGGCAGGAGAGGGGTGTGTTTAGGATTTTTAACCACACCAGTGGGCGGGCTCAGCCAGATGTAACCTCCAAAAATCACTTTCAGCCATGATGGATTTTTGAGGAATGTTGCTCCCTGGGATTGATTTTTGCAATACTTCCCAGGAAGTGGTCATCACAGGGTGAAGGACCCTGCACCTGATTGTAGAACCAGGACCCCCATGTTTTTCACCCAGGAGCAGGGATAAAACTGGCAGACCTGCACCCACACCTCAGATCTCCAACAGATTCTAACAAGAAAGAACTACAGGAGAAGAAGGACTGCCCTACTGGACCCCTGGCCTGCACCTGGACCCTGCACTCTGAAGGACTGCACCAGCTGCACACTTCGGCTTCACCACAAGAAGGAATTTGCCGGGCTTCAACTGGTTCAAGTAGGGACTCCGTGTTTGCTACCGGTGAAAACTTGCTAAGCAGAGTCCCCTGCACCAACTCCTGAAGAAACTAACCAGCTGACCACTGTCCAGTGACCAAAAAGGAGTTTGCGCTAGGTGCATTTTGGGAGTTGTAGTCCACACCCCCAAGGAGCATCTCAGAGCTTCTGGAACCTTGGGGTGAGCTGTGGACCGACCCCAAAATAGCCTTAAAAGAACATCTGGCAGAAGATCCTAAAGTTTGGAGAACTTTGGAGAACTTTTGGAAAAAAGCTCCATAGAGGGACCGACCCGCCGTGGCAACTCTAGCCGGCTTGCCTCAACCGCGACCCGGCCTGACTTGCAGGTTCGTCAAAGTGAAGAAAATCTCCAAAAAAGAGACTAAGGCCCATATTTATACTTTTTGACGCAAACCAGTGCCGGCGCTGGTTTGCATAACATTTTTTACCGATGGCTAACGCCATTTCTACGCACCTTATTTAACGAATAGCGTAGGGGAAAATGGTAGTTGTGCGTCAAAAAATGGTGCAAGTCAGGTTTGAGGGAAAAATCATGCCATTGCGCCATTTTTTGGTGCACAACCCCCATTGAAATGACTCCTGTCTTAGCAAAGACAAGAGTCATGCCCCCTTGCCGAATGGCCATGCCCAAGGGACTTCTGTCATTGGGCATAGTGGCATGTAGGGGGGCCCAAATTAGGCCCCCACACCACTTTAAAAAAAAATACTTACCTCATCTTACCTGTACTTACCTGGGATGGGTCCCCCCATCCATGGGTTTCCTCCAGGGGTGGGCGAGGGTGGCAGGGGGTGTCCATGGGGGCAGGGAAGGGCACCTCTGGACTCCTTCCATGGTCAGAGAGCCCACAGATCCCTTAAAGCCTGCCCTCACCCAGGTGTTAATAAACGGCGCACAGCAGGCTGTGCGCCGTTTTTTAAGGCCCACCCTCTCCTGTGCGTCAAAATTATGTGGGAGTATGAATAAGGCACACAGGCCTTAAAGTCTATTTTTGGGAGGGAACGCCTACCTTGCATGTCATTAACGCACGGCAGTGTCCCGCATCCAAAAAATGTCTCACACTGAGGAATTTTGACGTCCGCGGACTCGGGCGTCAAAGTTTAAATATGGGGCAAGGTTTGCACTGACTGTGCGCCAACATTTTTGATGCACATTTGGCACAAACAGAGTATAAATATAACCCTAAGTCCGAACGTAGGAGGTTGACCGGGACCTCCCAGCCAGCGTATCCAAGGAGGGCTCCAAGGACATCAGATCAAGATCCAGGTTTGCCCCAGTCAAAGGATTTTCACCTCGAAAAAACAACTAAGTCCGAAAGTAAAAATCTCCACGAGGGCTCCCGCGACGCATATCTGAGGAAGAGTTCCAGGAGGTCGGATTGGACTGGCAGGTACGTCCCGCTGAAGAAAATCTTCAGAAAAATGACTAAGTCCTATGGTAAACTTTTGAACAAGGCCTCCTGCGGGCTGTAGCAGCGCCGGGCTCCATCGCGGTCAGCCTTAAACTTTAACTTTGCCCCGGTTGAGGTACGACCAGATGACCAGATTGGCGCTTTTTGTTTCTATGCGCTAAAAAGCAATAATTCTTTTAAAAAATCATATCTCCGGTTCCCCTTATCTAATGTTATTTGTTTTTGTGTCATTTGAAAGATGAAAATATATTCTTTTTTTATAACTTGATTTTGGATTTTTAAACTGTTTCCTGTGTTTTATTTAATTACTGTTTTTTGATATTTTAATGCTTTACACTCTGTCTCCTAAGTTAAGCCTTGTCGCTCGTTGCCAAGCTACCAAGGATTGAGCTGGGTTTAATTTACTGAGACCTAACTGGATCTAAGTGGAGGTTAGTGGCCTATTGCTAAGTGTAGGTACTTACCTGCCCTTACCAATAATCCATTTTCCAACAGAGCCAATTATAATTATTCTTAATTTGTATATAACATTTTAATCAAAGAACATGCCCTGGGCCTGGTTAGCAGAGCCCAGGGCACAATCAATCAGAAAACACCAGCATCGGCTAAATAAAAAAATGGGGGAAAAAGTGAGGGTGTGTGAGAAAGTAGCCTCTTTCTAGCCTTGTTACCCCCCCCTTTTGGCCTGTTTGTGAGTATATGTCAGGGTGTTTTCACTGTCTCACTGGGATCCTGCTAGCCAGGGCCCAGTGTTCATAGTGAAAACCCTATGTTGTAAGTGTGGTTGTTATGTGTCACTGGGATCCTGCTAGCCAGGACCCCAGTGCTCATAAGTTTGTAGCCTATATGTATGTGTTCCCTGTGTGATGCCTAACTGTCTCACTGAGGCTCTGCTAACCAGAACCTCAGTGGTTATGCTCTCTCTGCTTTACAATTTTCCCAATTCACATTGGCATACTGGAACACCCTTATAATTCCCTCGTATATGGTACTGAGGTACCCAGGGTATTGGGGTTCCAGGAGATCCCTATGGGCTGTAGCATTTCTTTTGCCACGCATAGGGAGATCTGACAATTCTTACACAGGCCTGCCAGTGCAGCCTGAGTGAAATAAAGTCCACGTTATTTCACAGCCATTTACCACTGCACTTAAGTAACTTACAAGTCACCTATATGTCTAACCTTCACCTGGTGAAGGTTGGGTGCAAAGTTACTTAGTGTGTGGGCATCCTGGCACTAGCCAAGGTGCCCCCACATTGTTGAGGGCAAATTCCCCCTACTTTGTGAGTGCGGGGACACCATTACACACGTGCACTATACATAGGTCACTACCTATGTAGAGCGTCACAATGGTAACTCCGAACATGGCCATGTAACATGTCTGAGGTCATGGAATTGTCACCCCAATGCCATTCTGGCATTGGGGAGACAATTCCATGATCCGCCAGGTCTCTAGCACAGAACCCAGGTACTGCCAAACTGCCTTTTCAGGGTTTGCACTGGAGCTGCTGCTGCTGCCAACCCCTCAGACAGGTTTCTGCCCTCCTGGGGTCCAGGCAGCCCTGGCCCAGGAAGGCAGAACAAAGGATTTCCTCTGAGAGAGGGTGTGGCACCCTCTCCCTTTGGAAATAGGTGTGATGGCTGGGGAGGAGTAGCCTCCCCCAGCCTCTGGAAATGCTTTGATGGGCACTGATGCTGCCCATCTCTGCATAAGCCAGTCTACACCGGTTTAGGGATCCCCCAGCCCTGCTCTGGCGCGTAACTGGACAAAGGAAAGGGGAGTGACCACTGCCCTGACCTGCACCTCCCAGGGGAGGTGCCCACAGCTCCTCCAGTGTGCCCCAGACCTCTGCCATCTTGGAAACAGAGGTGTTGCTGGCACACTGGACTGCTCTGAGTGGCCAGTGCCAGCAGGTGACGTCAGAGACTCCTTCTGATAGGCTCTTACCTCTCTTAGTAGCCAATCCTCCTTCCTAGGTAGCCAAACCTCCTTTTCTGGCTATTTAGGGTCTCTGCTTTGGGGAATTCTTCAGATACCAAATGCAAGAGCTCACCAGAGTTCCTCTGCATCTCCCTCTTCACCTTCTGCCAAAGGATCGACCGCTGACTGCTTAGGACGCCTGCAAAACTGCAACAAAGTAGCCAAGACGACTACTGCAACCTTGTATCGCTTCATCCTGTCGGCTTTCTCACCTGTTTCCTGGTGGTGCATGCTCTGGAGGTAGCCTGCTTCCTTCTTGCACCAGGAGCTCTGAAGAAATCTCCTGTGGGTCAACGGAATCTTTCCCCTGCAACGGCAGGCAACAAAAGACTCTGGGTCCCCTCTCAGCACGACGAGCGTGGTCCCTGGAACTCAGCAACCCTGTCCAAGTGACTCCCACAGTCCAGTGACTCTTCAGTCCAAGTTTGGTGGAGGTAAGTCTTTGCCTCCCCATGCTAGACTGCATTGCTGGGTACCGCGTGATTTGCAGCTGCTCCGGCTCCTGTGCACTCTTCCAGGATTTCCTTCATGCACAGCCAAGCCTGGGTCCCTGACACTCTAACCTGCAGTGCCCAACCTTCTGAGTTGTCCTCCGGCATCGTGGGACTCCCTTTTCTGACTTCGGGTGGACTCCGGTTCACTCCTCTCCTAAGTGCCTGATCTGGTACTTCTGCGGGTGCTGCCTGCTTCTGTGAGGGCTCCCTGACTAGCTGGGCACCCCCTCTGTCCCTCAGCCAAGTGGCGACATCCTGGTCCCTCCTGGGCCACAGCAGCATCGAAAAACCCTAACCGTGACCCTTGCAGGTAGCAAGGCTTGTTTGCGGTCTTTCTGCGTGGGAACACCTCTGCAAGCTTTTTCACGATGTGGGACATCCATCCTCCAAAGGGGAAGTTTCTAGTCCTCTTCGTTCTTGCAAAACACCAAGCTTCTTCCATCCAGTTGCAGCTTCCTTGCACCCTCAACTGGCATTTCCTGGGCTCCTGCCCACTCTCGACACTGTCGCAACTCTTGGACATGGTCCCCTTGTCTTACAGGTACTCAGGTCTGGAAATCCACTGTTGTTGCATTGCTGGTGTTGGTTTTCCTTGCAGAATCCCCCTATCACGGCTTATGTGCTCTCTGGGGGTTGTAGGTGCACTTTACACCTACAATACAGGGTCTTGGGGTGGGCTATTTTTCTAACCCTCACTGTTTTCTTACAGCGCCAGCGACCCTCTACAAGCTCACATAGGTTTGGGGTCCATTCGTGGTTTGCATTCCACTTTTGGAGTATATGGTTTGTGTACCTATACCTATGTGCTCCTATTGCAATCTATTGTAACTTTTCACTGCTTGCATTACTTCCTTTTGCTATTACTGCATAATTTTGGTATTGTGTACATATATCTTGTGTATATTTGTCATCCTCATACTGAGGGTACTCACTGAGATACTTTTGGCATATTGTCATAAAAATAAAGTACCTTTATTTTTAGTATATCTGTGTAATATGTTTTCTTATGATATTGTGCATATGACACCAGTGGTATAGTAGGAGCTTTGCATGTCTCCTAGTTCAGCCTAAGCTACTCTGCTATAGCTACCTTCTATCAGCCTAAGCTGCTAGAAACACCTCTTCTACACTAATAAGGGATAAATGGACCTGGCACAAGGTGTAAGTACACACTGGTACCCACTACAAGCCAGGCCAGCCTCCTACAGGGGACTTCTGCAATCAGCCCAGTTTTCTCTCACGCTCTCACTCTCACTTGCACACCCACACACCCATACAGCCAATTGCACACCCACTCATAGACCCAAACTGTTACCACACCAAATCACAAACCCACGCAGTCACTCTCACACCCTCTCACACACCCATTCACACCCACTAACAGACCAACAAAACCACTTGCACACCCATAGAGCCACTCACACACACACTTACTCCATCAGAAAACCAATCACACTCACTCAGGGACCCAGACAACCACTCAGAGATCAACAAAGGCACTCATACGCCCATTCACAGACCCATGCAGACACTCACACACCCACTCACACATCTAGTTACGCACCCACACAACCATTGACACACTGACTCACAGACCCACACAGTCACTCGCACATCCACTCATAAACCCACTTACCAACCCACACAACCACTCACACACTGGTTCACAGATGCACAGAAGCAATCGCACATCTAATCACACATTTACACAGCTATGTACACACCCATACAGCCAATTACAGACCCACTTACAGTCCCACATAGCCACTTACATACCCACTCACATACCTATGCAGCAAACCCACCGATACACCCACTGCCACACCCATACAGCCACTGGCACACTACTCAGAGACCCACACAGTCACTTACACACCCATTCATATACTTACCACATACTCACACATCCACTTACACACCCATACAACTACTCACTCAACCACATACATATACCAAGACCAATCACTCACCCATTCACAGACCTATGTAAACACTAACAATTCTACCCACACATACCACACACACATCTATTTGCAACCCAACAACTACTCACCCACCCATTCACATACCTCTACAACCACATATACACCCACTTAAAGACCCACACAATCAGTGACACATGCACTCACGTACCCACTCATAGACTCATAGGACCACTTACACATCCACACTACTACTCACTTATGTACTCACAGATGCAAAAAAACGCTCACACACAGACAGTGATACAGTCATTGAAAATGCAGCTGGATATGCGTGTATTAAATCTGTTGTTGTTTTGTATTGAATGTGTGCTTCTGGTTGGGAAGGGATTCATGGAGTCATCATGGATCCACCTGAAAAATAATCATCAAATCCCATACTAGGCTGAGGCTCTGCAGAGTGTTCAGCTGAGAAATTTAGAAACAAGAATTTGAAAACAAAAAGAAGCACTGTTTGTGAAAAGGTCAGGCTCTGAAAAGAGCCTTTCTGTTTATGGTGTAGATGGTAATTACACATATAATAGGATGCAGTCCTGTAAGTTGTTGAGGAGCATCCCTGTTGCCTGTGTCCGTGAAATGGACTCTGTCTTTTCTACATATTCCGTCCATGTTGAAGCATAAGTTGGTATGGTATATTGATCCCTTATTGTCATCTTGGAGAAAAGCAAAAACAGATTTATTTACATGTTTCCTAGTATTTCTTTATCTGCAGACAAAATTTGATTGACCACTGCCACTTCTGTCTTTGGCAAAATTTGAAGAACACCAAGGCAGAATGTGGGAAAAGTAAAAAAAAATTACCAAAGTATCCTTCATTAGGGTTTCCAGTCTTACCCGAGTAATTGTGCTAATGTCATTGCCATCACAGTGCACAATCATGAGGTCTGGACATTGGCAATCTGCAGAGCTTTCAACCGAAGCAAGCAGTCAATGGTACTTTAACCCTCTCTGACCAACCCAAGTAATGTCTACATTAGGTAAACCTAGGTCTTTTTCTCGCTCTTCCTATGGCCAAAAACACAAAACTATGGCTCACAATCCAGACTCTGACCATTTTGGAGGCAAGCAGGAGTAGCAACAGGAAACAGCTGCAGCAGAATGAGGCAGTTTTGAAAATGAAAGCCAGTAAAAATGGAGGACAGGAAGCAAAATATAAAAGAATATATTTGATTGGGAGATGGAGATGTGTTTGGAACTAAAATTAGTTAGTGCCTTAGGAAAAAGGTAGCTAACTCTGTTATCGGCTTTGGAAAAATAAAAAACATGTTATGTTGTTTGGGATATGCTTGGAATTTCAAACGGTCAACCACATCTGCTACAGTTAATATGAGACTAGTATGCTTTTGAAGGACTGTCTTGTGAATTAGTGACCTACTGAAAGGCAGAGACTATTGGATACATGATACAATGTAAACAAAGCTGAATGAGTGTAGGGTACGAGAACAAAAGAGACTGTACTGTGAAATGAAAAGCAGACAGGGCTACAAAAATTGTTCAGTAGGGATTTAGGCCCATACTTATACTTTTTTAGTGCAGCATTTGCGTCGTTTTGATGCAAAATCGGCGCAAACTTACAAAATACCATTGTTTTGCATCAAAAAATGATGTAAATGTGGCGCTAAAAAAGTATAAATAGGAGACTATGGGGGTTATTACAACTTTGGAGGTGTTAATCCGTCCCAAAAGTGACGGTAAAGTGACGGATATACCACCAGCCGTATTATGAGTCCATTATATCCTATGGAACTCGTAATACGGCTGGTGGTATATCCGTCACATTTGGGACGGATTAACACCTCCTCCAAAGTTGTAATAACCCCCTTAGTGTCCTATAATTGGCAATATTTTACAAAATGAAACAGAAATGAAAAGCAATGACAGCAGATTGATTTAAGGGCTTTTTGCGTGAATCTACCGTGAACCACACTGGGGGCTGCAATGAGCTCCGCAGTGGATCATCAAAAGACCTACCATTTTGCGCATCTTTACAGAAGCATGAAAAGGGTTACAAATATTGACCATTCAGAAGTGGTATACCTAAAATAAATGAGAGTGAGTCTGTGAATAGCTTTGTAAAGGAGTATGAGCAAAAGCTCAGTGTCAAGTGGAGCCATTATTGGTACTTTTGTACTCAGAGTGGAGGCAGATTGTTATATTTCTCATTTGTGATTTGCAGTGGAAAACAGAGGTTAACATATATTAAAATAAACGTTGAACAATGAGAAAGGGATTTTACAGGTATGTTAATTAGGTTGTATTTTAAATAAGTATATTTAAAAAACAAATTGTAGCTTCTAGACATTAACGTTAAAGGCAAAGAGAAAGAGAGGTTAGAAGAGAACATTAACTAATAATACAATGAGCAGCAAAGGAGGAAGAGGAGTTGCTAAACTGAAAATATGGTTATTTTATTAACCAGTATGAATGAATGTGTTTGAAATTAGATATGAGTGCTTGCTAATAGTATATCATTATTAGTATTTATTTTGCACCCACTCACACAGTCAAACATTTACACACCCAGTTATGCTCCCACAAAACCACTTAAGTACTCACCACTCATATAGATAGTGACTGACACCCTCATTCACATACCCATAAAACCATTTGCGCACTTCCATTTACTCACCTATACATCCACCTACATAGTCATTCACACGCCCATGCAGGCTCTGCTACACCCACTCACACACCTATACAGCCATTCATGTACCCAGCACACAGACAGTTAAACCAGGGGAGTTATAGTTAGGCTCAAATTTTACACACACACAACCGTAGAAATTCAGCTGTTCTAGTTACCTGAGCTAACTATAACATATGCCCTCACAATCCACAGCTTATGACCTCACTCATGACATGGTTTGTGACTTCACTGATGACATCACTAATGACATCTCAAACAACATCACTGATGACATCATTCAGTGAGTATATTTCATAAAAATTTCTAAGACTTAACGATACATATACTAAGCCACTACATAAATTAAAGTACTATTATTTCTCTACTACTGAGTGATACTCTTGTAATTTATGTCTTCTGATCTATAATCCAATTTTTAAAGTAGGTGTGCTATCAGTGAACTTACTTCTACAGTGACACATGTCCCCTGCTGATGTATGTGTATGGTAGTGATTTGCGACAGTCTAAGCTGTTCTTTGAGACTTCACTCCACCATGATCGCTTGGAATAGTTCTGTTTTATGACATACTGACCACTTTCCTTAAACTTCTGTCCACTGTGATGAATGAGTGTAGTAGTAGATTGCAATAATGTCATCTGTTCACTAAGACATTTCTCTAGGGTGATGGTTAAGTGCTGTAGACATTCACAACAGACTGATGTCTCTGCTCATATCTTTCTCCAGGATGAAGAATATTTTACTAGTGGTTTTTGAAACAGTGACCTGTGATTTGGTGCAAATCTGTTTGCTAGTCTCTGAAATCATAAGGTTCACAATTTATACAATTCTGGACAGCTGTCCTGCAGATATGCAGTCATTGGGCAATTCAATGTAATCTAGTAAATCCTGATTGATTGGTGACAACCAGATCTTTATATGTTAGTGGCAATTTTGAGACTTAGGGACTTGGGGGCATATTTATACTCCGTTTGCGCCGGAATTGCGCCATTTTTTTTTACGCACACCTGACGGCGACGGCGGCTAACACCAGCTAACGTCATTCAATAAATACGGCGCTAATTTTTTTGACGCAAAACTGCGTTGGCGCAGTTTTGCGCCAAAAAGTATAAATATGGGCCTTGGTTTCTGTTTCATGAAAATGACATGCAGCTTGAAACACACACTTTCAACACCAGCCTGCTTTGTGTGCCACCGAGGCAGTTTGGTATTACAGAAGGGGTTGCAGACATATGTGTGCTCCTTCTGTAATACTGATCACTTTGGTACACATATAGGGCCAGTGCTATCATGAGAGGGTGCTTTCTCATTTGCATGGGGGGGTGGCCCCATGCAAATGAGAGAATCAATATGCCTCTGCACCCACCTTGTGTTATCGACTTGGGGGCACAGACAAACATGCCTTTAGGATGCACACTGAAAGTATGCAACAGAAAGGTGGTGCACTTTCAGTGTGCCTCCTAAAAGCAGCCTTCTGGGAATGAAATAGGGTGTCCTGAGACATATCTCTGCAGGCTGGTGCAGTGACTCACTGCATTCATCTGCAAGGGAATCTCTAAACTCCCTTGAAAGTGCAGCGGGTTGCCACCTGTGTTGAAGTAAGCCTCAGCAAGGCCTACTAGTGCAAGGGGTTCACCTTTCTCTGCACAAAGTCCTCAGACCATGTAGGAAGAAATTGGCACAGGAACTGAAATAAAAGACAAAGTTTATTAACATCATGAGGTGGTACTACAGTTCAAACAGCACCCTTAGGTAATGTCTGAAGTAGCACACTGAACTGAGAGAGCATGGTCCTTTTATACCCAGGCAGGGGCTAAAAGGAGGTGGTACAGTTATAGAAGCAAGACTTGTATACATGTAAGGTCATGTGGAAAATGCACAGTCGACAGGTAGGAGGGACTGCCAGTTTTCAAGGACTAACAGCTGCAGACCTTTTTGAGCATGTGCGAAAGTGGGAGATGCTAAATATAACTTGTCACTAGGCAGATTTCAAGAGTAGTTAACAGAAAGGTAGGACAGAGCACATGGTGAGCACATGGCAGCATGTTGCAGAGAAAATGGCTGCTATGAATACAAAATGAATTCCGCGAAATGTTCACGATAGTTACAAATACAGATGTCTTCTGCTAATGCTTAATCTAATCAGGAATTCTGCAAGATTACACTGGCATTACACACATTTTGGCCAAGTCTAGTTACAGAGTACTGTCATGAGATACTACATGAGCACCACCAATCATTCATCACAGATCATTTCAGAAACCCAGATGATACTAATGGTAGCAACTTAACAGTTCTAAAAATGAACATTTCTTTGATAATTCCTTACCTTATTGACTCTCCTAAAGATACTTTTAGAACTCTCCCACTTATACTTTCCAGCTCAACACTGTCCTTTAATTTCTTTGCTACTAACTTACCCCCTTTTAATTTGAATGTATAATCACTTTTTCAAAGACCACCAACTGGGACTGGCCAGAGAGACATTTTACAAACGCTCAACCATTGTCACTGATAATAATATATTATGTTCCAAAAGCTCTTGTTATCTTTATACTTGTTGTTTCCCCACACTCCAATCCCACATATCTTAAATCACATTTGACATATCTTACACTTAATGAAGGGTTAGAGGCGGGTGTTTGTGCCTTGGGGATGATGGCCCTTAGAACAATCTTCTATCACAGTCAGGGCAATGTAAAAGGACTGAAGATTCCTTTTGAGGGATTGAGGCTCCTAACCTGACTAAAAAGGATTAATTTTTCTCTGCTTCAAGAAACCCACCTTTCCCAGTTGGAGCCCTCTAACTTGTGAATGAGTTGAGTGGACAAGATGTAAGTAGCAGAAAGAATAAACATTCACTCTGAAGGAGTAGCGATATTATTTCGCACACGGCTACACAACAAATCATAAGTGAGAATAGTGATGTCAGTGGCAGGAATATCTTACTCCACATACTGTGCTAAAAAAGGAACAATTGCTATTGTTAAAAACCTAGATGCCCAATACCAGAACCCACATTTTCTTTAAGAAAATGGTGAACTCCAACACAAATATCCCTATGGTGGAAATCATATGAGGACGGGGCTTTAATGTGGTCCTTGACCTGCACAAGGGGAGGAACCCTGAAAGGTCCTCATTATGTCTCAGAACTGGTATCTTGTTTAAATGCACTCCAGCTGGGACTGGTGCACAGATAGAGGTGTGAACCTTAAAATACAATAGACCACCAACATTTCAGTACTACATAATAGCTACAGCCAACTAAATATGTTTTTTGAAAAGAAAGACAATGATATAAGCATACCTAAAGATTACTATACACATAGCAAACATCTTTCCATGGCAATTTTGAGAATGCACTGTCCTCCTCCTTGGATTGATGCATCACATGGAACTTTAACAACAGCTTGACTAATGGTTGATTCATAATGAAAGAGAACAAGATCACAGACAAGCAGAGAATGGCGACTATATGAAAAACAGTGGGCTCGAGGAGAAGCCCATTTCAACCTCATGGACATAACAGACACCTTATGATGTCTAATGGATGGCGTACATACAGAGTAAAGAAAGAGCGATGTGCCACATATCAAACTCCATCAACTGACAAATCGTTGGGCAAACAAAATCAACGGAGTGTTCTCGCTTGAAGAATTACTAGCAACCCTAAAAGCCATTCTGCTATATACTGGAGATCTATAAAAATGCAAAGGCTTTTGAAGGAAACAGATTTTCGATGGAAGGACACCTAAGGGAAAAATGTGAAGGGTGGAGCATTGTCTACTCTTCCTGTTATGCGGTAGGATGATGCTGGGGTCTTGGGTGTGCCTTTGCATGCCCCATTCCTAGGATCATTTTCAGGGTCACCAGGTGCAGATTTGTTCTTGGAAAAACCAGATCAAGTGTTTTCAGGTGCAGGATCACCTGGTCCGGAAACATTGGGAAGCTTTCTAGTTGACCAGAGTGTTCCTCTCCCTTGGATAATTCACCAGACAACGCACAATGAAGGTCATAATATGTGTGTTGTGTATTATCACTCAAACCAGCATAATCGAATCAGTCCTCCCCCATAATAAAGCTAAAGCCTGGCCAGCCCTCAAAAATCTTCAACAATGCTAGGATGCAGTACAATTTTCTATATAGGAAAATGGCTACACTAAGACAAAAAATGGAACTCGGTGAAAAAGGACCAGTGAAGGATGGCTCCGTAACACCGAGCAACTTAATTTTACACAGTGACAAATTGCCCAGAACCAGTGCAAAATTACCACAAGCAGGTGGGATTTACGTGATCAGTCACCTGCTCTCATTGCATTAAGGTGTTACCAGCGTTCCTACTAACTCTAAATTAAACAGAAGGACCAGGTGAATGTGCCTTTATTTTTTTCCCACAATGAATCACTGCATAGCGTCGGAGATAAGTAATGTATATTAGAATATGAGATCATCCCCTGATTGAAACAGAAGTAGTTTATGCTAATTTAAAGGCAAGAAAGCCTGAGGTTTAACAGCTTGTACATCACTAGAGAGATGTGGAAGCAGATGTTCAAATTATTTATGGCGACAAATTAACAAACATCGAGATATGTGCAAGGATTGATGACTGGAGCCGAACTTTTCCCCCTTGAACAGAAATTGATTTGTTAAGACTGATTAAAAATTAAATGAAAATAGACTGCAGGCTTGCTCATAGAAGCACTGATCACAAATGACACATCCCCATCATTTGTAGGAAATGTGAAATAATGAGCTACGTTGCCAAATAAGCAGCTGTTTTCAAAATATCATACTGACTTTTTTGAACAATTACAACCTGTATATTATATAAGATAAAGTTTTACACCTATCATTAAATTGAATGAATTTTCTAATCCCTTGGAAATGGTTTTTGGTACCTTTCAACTATTCAAAAATGTTTTTGATTTCGCCTTTCATGTAGTGAAATCTTTTTTAAAAAGACAAGCTTTATCTGAAAAATATATCGATGTCTTTACTTATGTTCTTTCTACCTTCTGGATTGATTAATTAATTCCATCAAATTGCAGTTTCAAATCATGCATTAATTATCACCTCACCCTAATTGACATTCTATTCACTTTGTCCCCTGTGAGCAGTGATGTAAATGTATGAACATTTAGATAGACCTGTGTAAGGAAATTCATCTTTTTTACATTTTCATCCCCACATTTTTGGGCTGATGCTACTGGTTTTTTGACTCTGGTAGTTGACCGAGGCCTGCTAACCAGACCTCAGTGTTTCAACCCCATAAAAATTACATGTCAAATTGGATACACCCAATTGGCAAGGCTTGACTTAATTATACGTCCCTAGTAAATGGTACCCAGGGTACCTAGGGCATGTATGACAAAGAGTGTCCACATGGCCTGCAGCACTGTTTGTGCCACCCTTCACTTAACAAGGTACAAAATGGTTCCAAGCCTGCTTCGACAGACTGGAAGCGCAGTGTTTCACTGCCGGTTCAACTTTGTCATTGAAACCAATGTCAAAGGCACTCTATTCCTTAACATTATACATGTCTACCCTGTGAAGTCCTATGACAGGGAACTGTATTTTGTTAATGATTTAGATTTTTCTTAACAGAAACACTTCCAAATTGTCATTTTGCTGTCAGTGTAGTTGGTAGCCCCATTGGCTAACATAGAGTTACCGGGTGGCATCCCAACCCTGCTAACTTTTTACTTGGACCACCAAACTGTGTCATGTAAGGTATCTGATTAATCATGGTATTAAATGCAACCTGATGGCCAGGTTGAAATTAATGTCACTATTAAATGTAGGCAACTTTTAGAAAGTTGCCACTCTTTGCTCTGCTCATCCAATAGCCTCACAAAGGCACACAAAAAGACAGCTTTCTGACCTTCTGGGGAGATTATTGAACAACTCTCAGGAGCAAAGATAATGCAGCAGCAGCAGCAAGGTTTCACCACCTCTGTCAGGATAGCTGCTCAGGGGGTTAGCCAAGAGGCGCATTTCAAAGGGGAAGCTGCCTTTAATGTGTTGCCTGGACCAACACCCTTGTGCAGGATGCTTTTTGTTTCTGTAGACAGCAAGGAGACAGGGCCAGAGAGGGGGTAGCCCACAGGTAGCTACGCCTCTAGGGTGGGCTACCAAGCTCCTGGCGACCGAGGAAGCATTCTGCCATCTTGAAACTTCATTACTAGGTGGGAGTCAGCACCTTGAGACTCTCACAGGTGATGGGGTGTGGCCAAGCATTGAATGGAGTAGGCAGCAGAACACAGGAGCTCCGTGACCCGTGGCCACCTCGTGATCCCCATAGACCATCCTGTGAGGTGAAATTGACTGGTGGGGACCAGTACTGATACCCGAGTCAATCGGGAATACAACAGCTGATAGTGCTGACCGCTACAGCCCCCTGGACCAGCTTTTGGCAAAACAGAGCACGTCCACACTAAATGGCAGCTGCCCCTGTGTGAACAGGTAGCGGAGAGACAAATGGAACGTCGCAACTGGGGAGGTGAGTGCCACCTCGAGCCTCGCCGTTATCGCAGAGCCGGTTCAGATACGCTCTGGGAAACTAGTGAGACGAGCACTGAGATCGGCGCCAGGGCCCGTGCTCCAGGAACACCACACGAGCACCTGGGCCCTGACTCAGAAGAAGCGAGGTGGAGGAGGGGACACAGAAAATTGACTGGGGGGGACCTGTGCCAATCCCCGAGGGATTTGGGAATCGAACGGCTGATAGAGCTGCCAGTTATGGCCCCCTGGACCAGCTTTCGGCAAAACGGAGTGCGTCCACCCAAAATGGCAGCCGCTCCTGTGTGAAGAGGGAGCAGAGAGCCAAACGGAGAGCTGCAACCGGGGGGGGGGAGCGGCACCTGGAGCCTCGACGCTGGCGAAGAGCCGAGCAGGCAGAATGCCAGGGAGCCGGTGGGACGAGCACTGAGATCGGTGCAGGGGGCCATGCGTCAGGAACACCAAGCGAGCGTCCAGGCCCTGCCCCAGAAGAAGCGAGGTGGAGGAGGAGACACGGAGAAAAGAGCGCTGATGAAAGAGCAGGAGGTTTGTGGCTGCCTAGACCTTACGGTGAGGAGGGAGAGTGACAGCAGAGCCCAGGGAGGGCGGGCCCCGTCCGGACCTGGCGAGCGGACCCCCGGAGAGCCACAGCCCTAAGTTACAGGGGGATCATCAATTAAACACAGTGAAGGGTGCGAAGAAATAAAATTAGCTCCACAGTTTCTATCTACGGCAACGCTATCCAGTGTAACTGGCAGCAGCCCCTCATGCCAGGAGTTTGAGATCTGGCGCAGAGTGGAAGTCCCTTGACCACCACTGTGGACCCACAGGGAGCTCTACACCCCCATAAGACCATGGGAGTGGAGATAATAATCCGGCAGAAGAAGACTCAGATAACAAAGCGTATTTACAAATCGAGCTCTGAGGAACCCATAGGGGTACCCGAACAACAAAGAAGACAGCCAACTGTGGGATAGTGCTGATTACCACAGCCCAACCCCAGAACATGAACCAGGCAAGACGGCCACATCCGAGGGGGAAAGTACCAAATGGGTCAAGCCCTTAAAAAGAGAGACTGTGACATGGGGAGTCCATTACGGCCCAGACCACTCAAAGATGCTGTGGACCCAGCTGCATTCCCAGCAGCAGAGAAGACACCCACCACACCAACGCTTCAAGATGTCCTCCAAGCCATTGTTGCCTCCCGAGCGTCCCTAGAAGTTAAGATAGATATGCTGAGTATAGACCTGGGCCTCCTTCGGGACGACCACAAGCGACTAGAGGAGAGCGTCACTAAGACGTAAAGGAACTTGGCGGAAGCGGTCCCTGCCTTGGCCCTAAACGACAACCGCTTGAGCACCATGGACAACCGCCATAGAAGTGGACTGTGTAAGTTCCCTGCTAGCATGGTTGGCAAACCCAGTGAAGAGAGGGTCCATTATAGTGGAGCTCACGCATCCTGAGGGGCACAGCATTTAATTCCAGGCTGCAATTAATGGTGAATTTCACAAATACTATGCTGACCTATATTCAAGCAAGGTACACCCAACAGAAGATGAGATGCATACCTACCGCTCCCTACTGTATCGGGACAGGAAGCATCAGAACTGGGGGCAGAGATCTCCGTAACAGAAGTGAGGGTAGCCATGGCCAGCATGGCGCGTCATAAAACACCTGGTCCAGATGGCCTTCCGATAGAATTTTATTCAACGTATCTCTCAAAATTGGGGTCATGACTGGTGACTGTTTATGAAGAGGCTAGGATATGCCAGACCCTCCCAGCATCTGCCCGAGAAGACCTGATTATACCGTTGCTGAAACTGAGAAAACCCCACATAGATATGGCTTCATATTACCCCCTTTCTATGCTTTCAGTTGATTATAAGATATTAAGCAAAATACTAGCGATGCGCCTTATGCAACATTTGCCACACTTTATACACATAGACCAGGCTGGGTTCATTCCATGGTGCCAAACAGCGATGAACCTTCTACGCCTTTTCTCTCTGCTTTAAGGGAATGGATATGAGAAGCAAAGGACGGTGATATTTGCCATTGACTTTAAAAAGGCTTTTGATAGCCTGGAATGGCGCTATCTCTACGAGATATTTCGCAAATTTGGGCCAGGAGACAGATTCATTGCTTGGACGAGATTGTTATATACTGACTCGGCGGCCAGAGTCCTCACGGGCATTACTATCTCGGAGAGTTACCATGGAGAGGGGGACCAGGCAGGGTTGCCCTCTCTCACCCCTGCTTTTTGCGCTGGCAATAGAACCTTTAGCTTGTATGGCCAGAACGGGATGGGTCTACAAGCACACCACCACGGCAGGGCAGACTCACCACATCACACTATACTCAGATGACCTCCTTCTCTTCTTGAAATATGCAGGAGGTGAGTTGCAAAGAGCCTGTGACTTATTAGAGAGATTTGGAGATCTATCTGGGCTGAAAGTAAACTGGCAAAAATCTAGCTTATTCCTGACAATGGAAGGTAGGGCTGCTGCCCCGGACCTTAGATTCTTACACTGGGCGTCAAAGTGTCTGTCATATCTGGGAGTTCAAGTCTATCATGACGACCGAGACCTGTTTGAGGGCAATATGAAACGGGCTCTGAGGGGGGTTCATGGCTCTCCTGAAGATGATTGTGCTGCCCCACCTGTTGTATCTTTTCACAATCCTACCAGTATGGATTCCTAAAACCTTCTTTAAAGAGTAGAACTCCATGGTCATGGGATTCGTGTGGGGAACAGGCAGGCGAAGTCTAGCACTCATAACGCTACAGCCCCCGCTCACAGAGGGAGGGTTGGCCACTCCTGATTTCGAAGCATACTATTTAGCAAGCCAACTACAATGGCTGACCAGATGGATAGCAAGCCACACGATGCATAATCGCGAGACTACCCCCTTCACACCTGACGTGCCCTCGCTGACCAAGGTCGTCTTTCATCTCAGCCTCCCATCAGCTTCTAGCTCCACTGAATTAAAAGTAATTCATAAATGCTGGCAACGCCACCTCCACAGAACACGACCAACTAGGCCCTACGCACCAGAGATACCACTGCGATCTCTGATGACGCTGCCGCATAGGGGGGACTGGGGGAGACCACTGAGATGGGAAACAGCAGGAGCAACCACCTTGGGGGCCCTATACGAAGCTGATTCCCTGCTACCCTTTGAGAATTTCCTCGTTAGGTACCGGATCCCTGCAGGACACTTCCTACTTTATAGGGCAATCACTGAATCTATCGTTAGACACTGGCATGTTGGGAGGACAGAACCACCTACATCAACGGTGACTCAATACTTGGTGAGTGCTATAAGGACACACAGTGCCGTGGCTTGCCTATATAGAAAAATTAGGACCACGATCTGTCGGCTGTTAACAGCTCTTAAACAGAAATGGGAAGTCAATTTGGGATCTCCCATTACAGACACCGACTGGGAGGAAATCTTAACTTGGACTCCGCGGGTCTCTAGTAATGCCTGGTTCAAACTCATCAACAAATATGTTTTACATAGGGCATACCTGACGTCGGGCAAGATCAGGAGACACTTCGGGGCGAGAGAAGCTAGATGTCCCAGATGTAGGAGGATGGGCCGAATTCATCCACATGTTTTGGCACTGCCCAGCAATAATCAAGTATTGGCGATCGGTCACGCAACAACTTACAGACACAATTGAGCTGGAGATACCTAATGAGCCCAGACACTGTTTGCTGGGGGGCTATCGCCGACAGGCCAAACATAAAATCAATAACCAGTTCCAAGATCTAGGCTTGGTATTAGCTAAACGAGAAATTGCAATGATGTGGATAGCGACACTGGGCTTTCAAGAAAACGCAAGGAGGAGAGAAGTCCTGAAGTGGGCCAAAGCAGAAGCAGCGATAAGACACCGGGAACTACGGAGGGGTCAGAGGACAATAGAGAGGGCACGTGCATGGGCCACCCTAGTTGGTGACTGGCAACACTGGGAGTAGGGACCATTAGCAGATATGGAGCCCCCCTAGTCGCCCTGGGGAAATACTTAAAGAGGAGACATAGTGGTGCCTTACGCAACAGGATCATAACAACACAGCCATCCCCTGGAAGAACAGAACAACGCAGATTGAGGATAGAGACAGATTATCACCATGCGAAGCACCATCGGGTGCCCGAAAACCACTGACATTAATTAACTAGGCACACAAGTGGAGAGGGGAGAGGGGGGGGGTTTGATCCCTTCTGGGGAGGTCCACGATACTGAACTCTCAAGAGACTCTTCTCTGCTTTTATGAAAGTCTAAACCCATAGAGCCTTCAGCAGATACCCATGAAAAAGCTACATTCAAATAATACCATGAATTGAATGTAATGCAATGCTAGTTTCTAGACTGAGGATTGCAAGCTAACAAAAGAATCTGACAAGACACGTTATTACTGAATTGTGAGACCCCCCTTGGGGGAGATTGCATTATTTGTGTTGAATTGAAAACCAATAACCCCTTCTGTGCCCAGGACGTAAAGGTTACGTCCTGAGGCACAGTGCTCATGTGCCCAGGACATAACCATTACGTCCTGGGCACAGAGCCCAGAGAGAGCGCTAGCGCTCCCTCTGTGGGGTTCCCCCCCACACCCCCATGGCAGGGATGGAAGGGGAAGACCTTCCCCTACCAGCCCCGACCCCCCACCCACCCGTAATGTCAGCGCGCTACCGCGCGCTGATTGTCACAGAGTGCCTCCTCCATCGTGCTGGAAGCTCACCTTCCAGTGCGATCGGAAGAGAAATGCAAAGCATTTCTCTTCCGATCACGTGGAGGAGGCAAGAGAGGCTTCAAAGGGAAGGAAAGGAATTTCTTTCCCTTTGAAGTCTCTCTCAGCGTTTCAAAAGCCGGATTGTAAAACAATCCGGCTTTTGAAACACCCACTAGACACCAGGGATTTCTTTTTGTAAATGTAATTGGCATGAGGGAGCGACCCCTTGGGCAAGGGTCGCTCCCAGGGGGGGCATTTTTTTTAAAGGCCTTTTCTGCCCCCAGGGCCGAACCTCTAGGCACCAGGGAGCATTTTAGTTTTTGTTGTTTTTATTTTTGTTTTATATTTTTGAGGTGGGGAGTGACCCCTTAGGCAAGGGTCGCTCCCCTAGGGGGCAAATTATATTTATGCCATTTCTGCCCCCCTTGTGGGCACATTGGCCTATTTTTATGAAGCCAATTTGCCCCCAAGGGAGTCAGAAACCACTAGACACCAGGGAGTTTTGTTTTTTTCCGCGAATTTCACGCAATGGGAGCGACCCCTTGGGCAAGGGTCGCTCCCAAGTGGGGTATTTTTTTTAAAGGGGGGGCAGAAACCACTGGGCACCGGGGATTTTATTTGTTGTTGTTTTACAGATGGGGAGCCACACCTTAGGCAATGGTCGCTCCCCTGGAGGGGCAAATTGTATTTAGGCCATTTCTGCCCCCTTTTAGGCCCCTTGGGGGCAGATCAGCAGATTTTGGGTCAATCTGCCCCCAAGTGGGACAGAACCCACTAGGCACCAGGGATCTTTTTTATTGCGCCAACATCACGCAAGTGGAGCGACCCCGTAGGCAAGGGTCGCTCCCCAGGGGTGTGGGGGGGGCACATTTATTTTAGGCCATTTCTGCCCCCCCTGGGGCCGGCTGAGCTAGAGGACAAAATCCACAGGTAGGCACTTTGCAAAAAACACCTCAGTTTTCTGTGAAAAAATGTGATGTGTCCACGTTGCGTTTTGGGCCATTTTCTTTCGTGGGCGCTAGGCCTACCCACACAAGTGAGGTACCATTTTTATCGGGAGACTTGGGGGAACGCTTATTGGAAGGAAGTTTGTGGCTCCTCTCAGATTCCAGAACTTTCTGTCACCGAAATGAGAGGAAAAAGTATTTTTTGGGCCAAAGTTTGAGGTTTGCAAATGATTCTGGGTAACAGAACCTGGTCAGAGCACCACAAGTCCCCCCATCTTGGATTCCCCTAGGTGTCTAATTTTAAAAAATGCGCTGGTTTGCTAGGTTTCCCCAGGTGCCGGCTGAGCTAGAGGCCAAAATCCACAGGTAGGCACTGTTTTCTGTGGAAAAATGTGATGTGTCCACGTTGTGTTTTGGGCCATTTCCTTTCGTGGGCGCTAGGCCTACCCACACAAGTGAGGTACCATTTTTATTGGGAGAATTGGGTGAACACAGAATAGCAAAACAAGTGTTATTTCCACTTGTCTTTCTCTACATTTTTTCCTTCCAAATGTAAGGCAGTGTGTAAAAAAGACGTCTATTTGAGAAATGCCGTGTAATTCACATGCTAGGATGGCCACCCCGGAATTCAGAGATGTGCAAATAACCACTGCTTCTCAATACCTTATCTTATGCCCATTTTGGAAATACAAAGGCTTTCTTGATACCTATTTTTCTCTCTTTATATTTCAACAAATGAATTGCTGTATATCCGGTATAAAATGAAATCCCATTGCAAGGTGCAGCTCATTTAATGGCTCTGGGTACCTAGGGATCTTGATGAACCTACAAGCCCTATATATCCCTGCAACTAGAAGAGTCACAGCACACATAACGGTATATTGCTTTAAAAAATCTGACATTGCAGGAAAAAGTTACAGAGTAAAACGTGGAGAAAAATGTATGTTTTTTTCAGCTTAATTTCATTTTTTTTTATTTCAGCTGTTATTTTCTGTAGGAAAACCTAGTAGGATCTACACAATGACCCCTTGCTAAATTCAGAATTTTGTCTACTTTTCAGAAATGCTTTTCCGTGATCCAGTATTGGTTTCACACCCATTCCTGTTGCTAGCTAGAAGAAGGCTAAAAGCACCAAAAATAGTAAAAATTAAGTATGTCCCAGTAAAATGCCAAAATTGTGTTGAAAAATGTGGTTTACTGATTCAAGTCTGCCTGTTCCTGAAAGCTGGGAATATGGTGATTTTAGCACTGCAATCCCTTTGTTGGTGCCATTGCCAGGGAAATAACCTCTAGCCTTCTTTAGCAGTGCTTTTTTTCCTGTTTTTGTTTAAAAAAAGCAACATTTTTGCGGTATTTTGGCTAATTTCTTGGTCTCCTCCAGGGGAACCCACAAACTCTCGCTACCTTTAGAATCCCTAGAATGTTGGAAAAAAAGGACGCAAATTTGGCGTGGATAGCTTATGTGGACAAAAAATTATGAAGGCCTAAGCGCAAACTACCCCAAATAGCCGAAAAAGGGGTCAGCACTTGGTGGGGAAGGCCCAGCAGCTAAGAGGTTAAGTGATAAGAACTTATTTGAACCGAATGAAGGTGACAAATCCGAATATACACAATATCACCAAATGACCCCATGAATGAGACCAAAGAATATTATTATAGACTTCAATCAGTAGGCACAAAAATGCAAAAAATAGGAGTAGTGAGCCCATGGCCTATATGCAGGCATAACATCTTCCATTGGTAATGAGATCCCACACAAGCCCAAATATATTTATACACATATACAGTGAAAAGTAGAATAGTGTATTACAAAACTCATTATGCAGATATCAGATTAATATCATAGAGTTGTTAATTGTGTGAACTCATTACGCATATTAAATGTATTTAGCCTTACTCAGTCCTAATTTTAAATATACATAACATGGGAATTTTTCGTTATTGAATCAATTAGTCATTATTAATAAATGAAGTTTCAATTATTATATTGTCATAAATGTTACCGAGAAGCAACATGATTTATTTAAACTGGTTTTCAAACACACTATTTATAGAAAGTGGTACATTTCATCATCAATGTTCATACCTCTTTGAACAGACTGTAATCTGATGATTCATCTCGCCTCATTTCTCCTAAGATCCATTACTCTAGCCCCACCTCTGGGATGTGTTGGAGTGTGACTAATACCCATGTATTTAAATGCTGGTATTTCCAATGTACCATGCTTTTGACTCATGTGACGTAATAAAGGTGATGTAGGATCATTATTCCATAACAACTGCATATGTGCCTGTATCCTTTCCTTAAGTGGCCTTATGGTACTCCCCACATATATCTGGTCGCATTAACATACTAATAGGTAAACAACATATTTGGTATTGCAATTTATGAATGACTTGATTTTGTAATTGCTACATCCATTGAAACTAAACTCCTTTGTTTTATTTAATGCTATATTGCACATATTGCATTGTCCACATTTGTAAAATCCACAGATCTTATTTGGGTGCCAGGTTTCAACACTATACTTAATTGGGGGTAGATAACTCTTACATACCAATTCCTTAATTGATTTTCCCCTCTTATGAATCATTTTAGGTTTAGAGGGCAGGATCTTAGCTAAGGTTTGGTCTGTATGTAAAACCTTCCAATGTTTGCAAAGAATTTTGTATATATCCCAGCAGGTTTGGCTATAAGCTGTACAAAAGAATGTAGATTTATATGACGGTCGGGATCTGGGTCTACTTTTAGGTCTCATTAGAGAGGTCCTAGATATTTTATTGATCTTTTTTCGAGACATAAGTAGTAAGCTACTCGGATAACCCCTTTGAAGAAATCTATCCTCCAAGACGTTGAGCTCAGTCTCAACTGATTCTGGTTTGCTACAGTTTCTTTTTTATTCTAACCATTTTGCCAAATGGGATGGCTGATATTTGGGATTTGGGATGGCTACTAGAAGTATGCAACAATGCGTTGCATGCAGTTGCTTTCCGATAAATTTTACTTTGGACACTATTGCCAATGGTATAGATCTCTATATCCAAAAAATGAATACGGTCTTTATTACATTCATGTGTCATCCTTATATAAAAGTAATTTGCATTAATATAATCACAACATTCCAACAGCAAAGATGTAGTTCCAGTCCAAAATAATAATGTATTTTCTATGTAGCGTCCCCCAAAAAAGATGTGTTCAGTCAATTTGGGTGGGCCTCTTTGCCAAATATGTATTTTTTTCGAATAGGCCCATGTATAAGTTAGCATACGACGGTTAAAACTGAGAGCCCATAGCTACACCTTGAGCTTGGCGAAACTATTCACCCTCATGGACAAAATCGTTACTGTCCAGTGTAAATTCAGTCATCTGTATCAACATTTCAGTGTGCTATAAATATGAAGCTGATCGACTGGAAAGAAATAAACGTACTGCTTCTAAACCCTTAGATTTAGGTATACATGTATATAAAGATGTAATGTCCATTGTTACCCAAATCATCTCAGATGATCATGTTATATCTTCTAATTTCATTAGGACATCTTTAGTATCTTGTAAGTATGATGGTAAATTTTTGACAATAGGTTGTAAATAACCGTCAATGTATTCAGAAAGGCTTTCTGAGGGTCCACCAATCTCAGATATTATGGGTCTACCAGGAGGTGATGTAATATTTTTGTGTATTTCAGGTAAAATATATATGCATGGAGCTTTAAGTTGCTGAGTCAACATATATTTGTATTCCGGATCACAGACATTCATCTTGCCATTTGTGTAGTAGATCTTCTAATTTCTGTACAATTGTATGCAAAGGGTTATTTTCTAATTTAACATACGCATTTGTATCTGCCAATTGTCAATCAATTTCCCTTATATAGTCACATCTATTCAAGACGACTATATTACCTCCCTTATCCGCTTCCTTTATCACTAAATTACGATTATTACCTAACTCTTGTAACAATAACTTTTCTTGTTTGGTTATGTTATATGAGATATGTGATTTCCCCATCCTAATCTTTCTATCTAGTCTGTTTAGATCTTCTTTGACTAGCTTACCAAAGGTGTCTATAACATTGTCAACGGCCAGCACTGGTATGAACTTAGATGTATGTTCAAGTTCACTATTTAGTGTGAAATCCTGTCTGATTTTCAAATCATCCAACAATTGTTGTCTGTCTAAGGCATCCATATGTGTCCTATCCAAAGAAAGCAAGATTTGGATATCTTCTACATCCTTTAATGTATATTCTCTCGGTAGTGGCTGAATAGGATAAGTCTGCTGATTATTTGCGCTACGAGGCCGTTGGCAGTTGGGCGCTATATAAATCTTTATAACATAACATAACATTTGTCTTTTCACAAAATATTATTTTTAGCTTAAGTTTAGGTAGAAACTTAAGAATGTCCACCTGAACTTGTGTCATGTTGCAAAAACTTGAGAGACAGAATTACAAACCTTTGCTCAATACATTTATTTGTTCTTTTGAAAGCATACAATCCGATAAATTTACAATTGAAATGTTAGTATTGGTGGTGCTACCACATGTTGTACCCATTTTGGAGGGGCACATTTTTAATTGTTCGGAGATTTGGTCTTGGCAGCCCAGGTTTGCACTCCCATGGTTGAAGTCCTGTTGAGGTCATCTTTTCTTTTGGCCCTGTGTGTTTTCTTCTTATTTTTGGGACAGTCTGTTCTAAAAAATTTAATTTATTACCCAATCTATATCGTTTGACTTCACGTATGAAGCTCAAAGAAGCTCCTTGATCATTATTAGATGTTACACTTGTACTGTCACTTGGTTGACCATCACCCCCTGATTCACCTGATGTAACAGAAAATTCTGATTCATTTTCTGATATATCCTTAGTTTCTTGTATATCACAGTGAACAGTCTTTTTAATGATACCATCAAATTTCCTGCCAAGGTATATACTCGCCCACTTTTGTAATTCCTATCATCTCTTTGTACTTTTTACATTTTTTTGTTTTTTATGTACATTTGATGTTTATCCAAAACCTCCTTAAGAACTGTATCATTTTTAGACTTCACTTCAGGTAAGTTTAAAGCACAAATCTCAGTTTCCAAGGCCCGAATCTCCTTTAGGAATTGTCCTGGAGTGTTTCCTTCTTTGATATATATATATTGAGTGTTCCACTAGTATTTTCTATCTACATTTAGTGGAGGGACTGTTGCTGTCTGGTAAATGAGCCATTAAGTCACATATTTTCAAAATGCCAGTCTTACCTAATAGCACAGAATATTGCCAGTGAGCCCAATTAGAGAGGATTCTCCATCTGGCTCTGGGTAATGCTATTACTGCGGATACTAGCAGCTAGCAGCTAGTATCTAAGGAGCGTATCTCCAGGAGGAGCGTGGCTTACACAGGTGCATGCAAGAGTGTGGGATTGGAGGAGGGAAAAGGGTGCCATAAAATTATGCAGAAAGCATCACAGGGATGTAGGCCTGATTTAGGTGCTGATGGTAAATGGTCCACCACCACTTTTTCGATGGGAAGTCTGTCAGACTGCTTGGTGGTCCACCCACCCAATTTAGATGTTGGCTGTCCCATTGAGGATAACCTGCCCAAGTCCTGCCGACTCAGCCAAGGATTCCCATCCATCGCCATGGTGCTACTGGAAAGAGTGCCTGGTAGTGGGACTCCAGTCGCACTTACTGCCATGCAGATTTGGATGTGCCTTACCTCCAAGCAAAATGTGACGATCTGACCTTGAAGTCAAACTTAGCGGATTGGGAGGGAAAATGGATGGAAACTCAACTTTTGTCCTGATTCCATTTCTGTTTCTGGCTGGACACAACTGGACAGCACTCTCTGTCGCAGCTGCCACTAGACCACGGAGAAAACACTAATCCCCCATTGCTGGAGACAAATGTAGGGAACCTACATTGGCTGTGTACGCGGGAGAGTCACTGCACATGTGCTTAGGAACCAATTTGAGTTTTTGTTCCGAGAATTCCTAACTTGTTTTTCTATTTTTCAAAGAATGATGACTTAGGAATTTGTTTTCCCTAGAGAATGATTAAAGATAAATAAATAAATAAGGTTCAAGGATCAGATATAGCCAATAACTACCTTCTAAACATAACTAGGAAGGACAGGAACAGGATAAAAATAAGAAATAAGACAGGAACAGTAAAAGCAAAAGAGACAACCCTAGAAGAAAGGAATACATGCAAAGAGGAATGGGAGATAGGGCGGAATATCTTCCAAAAGAATCAAAACTTACCTGTATCTTTCTTTTAAAGGGAACCAACTGGGCGAGGAGATGTACTGTCTGCAAGAGAAGGAAACAACGAGAAAAACCCAAGAAGATTTCCCAAAGTAGTACAAGCAACTATAAAAGTTCTATACCGTACCACTTGATCCTGAAGGAACCCTACTAAGGAGAAGAAATAGTGTATTCATTGAATTGTTAAATGAATCAAAATTGAAAAAAAAACTCTACAAACTCTATTATCCCTGTGGTCATTTCATCTCCTAGGAGACGTGTAGGTGACGCTCAGAGATAACTATACACTCACTATAATATTAATAATACTGTTGCAGAATTACCACCCCAATAAAGGGCATTTCATAATGGGGCCCTGACAGACAACAGCAGCTACAGTGTTACACAAGGTAAATCAGGGTCTTGCTACATAATTAAAGCACATTTTCCAGTTTGTTATGATTAAAAACATAACATACTTATTTCATTTTCTTTTGAGAGTGTCAAACTTTCACCTCACTTATTTATAGAATGCTTGATCCATGGGCTATGCGCTATTATATATTGCAAGAATCATTTCCAACAGTGAGAGTAACTATAATTATGCAGTGGGTTTATGCCTTTGTGAATTTTACTCACTTTCCCTTGTGTCACTTTGTTTCAGTAAGTCATTAACAGTCATCATGTTAAAGTGAAAGTAGTGAGTGTCCATTCCCCCAGGGTCGTACTTGGAATCAAGAGCAGCAGTGGCTATACGGTGTATACCTTTCAATCCATCCAATCTCTTCCTCTCCCCTTTCTCCCCCCACTCTCTCTCCCTGTTCTCCATCCCTGTCTAGTACCTCTTGAGCACCTGTCTTTCCTGTCCCTTTCCCTTTGCTTATATCGTGCTATCTGTCCCTCCTTTTTCTCTTTGCTTACGCAATGATGCCTGGGAAGCTTGAAAGAGTGACAGGGGAGGACTTGGGCCTTTGAAAAACACTTGGGGCCATATTTATACTTTTTGACGCAAAACTGCGCTAACGCAGTTTTGCGCCCAAAAAATTAGCGCCGGCTAACGCCATTCTGAAGCACCATGCGGGCGCCGTATTTATTCAATGACGTTAGCCGGCGTTAGCCGCCGGCGCTGTCTGGTGTGCGTTAAAAAAAACGACGTACACCAGGCAGCGCCGGCGTAGGGGGAAAATGGCGTATGGGCGTCCACAAATGGTGCAAGTCAGGCTGAGGCAAAAAAATCGCCACAACCCGATTTGCGCCATTTTTTTACGACGCCCATCCCCCATTGAAATGACTCCTGTCTTAGCAAAGACAGGAGTCATGCCCCCTTGCCCAATGGCCATGCCCAGGGGACTTCTGTCCCCTGGGCATGGTCATTGGGCATAGTGGCATGTAGGGGGGCACAAATCAGGCCCCCCTATGCCACAAAAAAATATATAAAAAAATACTTACCTGGACTTACCTTAATGTCCCTGGGGTGGGTCCCTCCATCCTTGGGTGTCCTCCTGGGGTGGGCAAGGGTGGCAGGGGGTGTCCCTGGGGGCAGGGGAGGGCACCTCTGGGCTCATTCTGAGCCCACAGGTCCCTTAATGCCTGCCCTGACCCAGGCGCTAAAATCCGGCGCTAATGTGGGTTTTTTAGACCCGCCCACTCCCGGGCGTCATTTTTGCCCGGGAGTATAAATACGACGCAATAGCATCGGAGTCATTTTTTAAGACGGGAACGCCTACCTTGCATATCATTAACGCAAGGAAGGTGTTCACGCCAAAAAATGACGCTAACTCCATGAACTTTGGCGCTAGATGCTTCTAACGCCAAAGTATAAATATGGAGTTAGTTTTGCGTCGAATTTGCGTCGAAAAAAACGACGCAAATTCGGCGCAAACGGAGTATAAATATGCCCCTTGGGACTTCCTCTAGACCCTAGGTAAACATCTGCTGGGAGAAATGGTCAGTGCTTTCAGCACTTTAGTTTGTGGATTAAATGCAAAACTGCCTTGTGTTATTCTATATTCATGCTGCAGCAACTAATGTATGATTTAGGAGATGCTTGGTGTTTATATTTGTTAGTTTGGTCATCTCATGATTAGGCGCTGAGCAGGGGAGTCAATCAACTCTTATGGATTCACTCAGAGTCTTGCCCCTATCCCATGGGTATGCAAAAAAGTGATGAAAGGAATGCTCAAATTAATATCAGCCACTGCATCCCTGTACATCATTTGTTTGTACCCTATGTCACCTCAATTCGGACCCAGCCATATGCAAATGAGTCGTGACCCTGCTCAAATGGGAACAGGCCAGCCAGACCCTCCCTGAACTGGAACACAAGCAACCCAGGACTGGTTTCATCCTAGTCAGGACTTATCAGCCAGGTATAGCTTGATTCCAGGGACATAGGGAGCACAGGACGGACATCTGGGCACATCCGTCCCACTTAGGAATAGACTGTGAAGTATACGAAAAAGTGATGGATTGAATACTTGAATTCATCTCAGCGTCTGGTAATTTCTTGGGCCTCATCCCAGTCCATCATTATTTTACACAGAATGCCTTCTAAGTTTGGACACAACCATATGCAAACCAGTCTTAACCATGCTCGAATAGAGGCAGTCTACTTCGGGTATTGCACTAAAGGACACAAAAAAGTGTTGGATGGAATGCCTGAATTAATCTCAGCCACTGGTAACTACTTGGGGCTACATCACAGTCTATTGTTATTTTCCACATCATGCTACCACTTATTGCATGGGTAGAATAAAGAAAAAACAATTTGTATGTGACATTGTGGACTTCCAACCCCCCCATTGTTTATGACTCCTTGTGAACAGCTCACATAAAACTTGTATTGCCATCTAGTTCAACTGCAGTATGTTGGAACTTGTCCTTTCTGCACGGTCAACCCCAAACTTTTTGCCTTCCTCCTCTTCCATTTCTGACCTCCCTTTTGTTGGCTTAAGTACTCAGGGGATCTTAGCACTGCTGACCAGTGCCAAAGTGCATGTGCTCTTTCCCTAATACATGTTACAATGAGCTTATCCACAGTTGGTATATTTAATTTGCTTATAAGTCCCTAGTAAAATGCACTACATGTGCCCTGGCTAGTACCTCTTGAGCACCTATCTTTCCTGTCCCTTTCCCTTTGCTTATATCGTGCTATCTGTCCCTCCTTTTTCTCTTTGCTTACACAATGATGCCTGGGAAGCTTGAAACAGTGACAGGGGAAGACTTGGACCTTTGAAAAACACTTGGGACTTCCTCTACACCATGTTGATTGAATGTTACTGGTGGACCTGCAGCACTGATTGTACCTACCACTTCAGTAGCCCTTTAAACATGACTCAGGCCTGCTACTGCGGAGCCTGTGTGCAGTTTTAAACTGCCATGTTGACCTGGCAGATTAACTCTCTTACCAGGCCCAAACCTTCCTTTTAACACATATAGGCCACTCCTAAGATAGGCCCTTGACAGCCCCAAGGGCAGGATGTAGTGTACTTAAAATGTTGAACATATACTTTTAACTTTTACATGTTCAGGGAGTGAAAAACATTACCATTTATTTTCTACTATTGCAAGACCTATGTTAACATCAGGATTGCCTTATTAACTTTTATAAGTGCAATTTCCAATTAGGACCAGATAGATATTTTGAGTTTGGTGTCTGGACTCACAATATATAACCACAACCTATGGTAAAATTGGATTTTAAGTTTCAAGTCTAAAAATACCACTTTTAGAAAGTATGCATTTTCTCACTTACACCATTCTGTGCCTTTTGCCTTCTCCAATAGATGTCGGGGATGGGTGACAGCTGGGTTTTGTGCATCACCTCTTGACTGCCACATTCAAAGGGACCTTAAGTGTGCCTGATGGGCCATTCACTTCCTGATGGCCCACCAACTGGCTGATGGGTCTTCCTAGGTTGGGTAAGAAGGAGGAGCTGATATTTGTACCTAAAATGGCTGGGCTTGTCCCCACACAAAGAGCTGAATACACTCCTGCAGTGAGTCTGGAGCCAGTGTAGTAAGGGCAGGGACATGGTGCACCGGAAAGCTTTTCTATGAAGTCTCCCCCACTACAAAGGAACAACTGGATATAAATACTGGACCCCTGACACCACAAACTCAGTACACTTTTGGATCTGAAGACATTCTTGCAGGAAGAAGGACTGCTGTGCTGCTGAAAGGACTGTTACTCTGCTGGAACTCTGTTGGACTTTACTGGACTCCTGCTTTACTGTGCCTACCCTGCTGCCTGCTGCATTCCTTTCCTGGTAGTAAGAAAGTCGGGATCTGCATCTCCACATCCCCAGAACCAAAGTGACTCCAAGGGCTTGATGGCCTGCTTCCTGTTCTGGCGTTACAGGTACATCAAAGACTTCATCCAATTCTGCTACAACTTCTGGATTTAGTAAACTTCACTCATGGCCCTGATGAATTGCTTTTGCATTGCCCGCTGCATGGCTTGACAGTGACACATTGCCTTCATCGTAAAGGGTTTGATATAGCACCTCGGGGACATCTCATTAATTACTTTGCGGCTCAACAACAACACATCCCTGACTGTGTAGATTAGAACTTATGCATCGCCTTTGCAATGGCTCCTCTGCTTCTCACATTGGATCTTCAACGTCAACACAACCCTCAACAGAAGGTACTGTTTCACTGGAGCAAGGTTGGTCCTTGTAGCCAGTCTACGCTCCATTGCATTTGGCCTAAACTTTTAGAATTACCTAGCATGACCAGATAGCTCCAGTTGGCGCTTTAAGGGACATATTTATACTTTTTGCACTAAAGCAGTTTTGCATCAAAAAGTTTAGCACTGGCTTGCACCATTGCACCACGTTAGGCTGGTTAGAGGTACAAAAAAAATGCCTCTTACCAGCATAGCATCATTTTCTGATTCAAAACCATCCATACGACGTGACTCCTGTCTTAGAAAAGACAGGAGTCATGTCCTCCACCCCAGTGCCAGCACAGGGGACCAGTGTCCCCTGGGCATGGCCATTGCACCATGTGCCATGCAGGTGGCCCCCAGTTGGGCCTCCGATGGCACTTTAATAAAAAATAAAAATACTTACCTGTACTTACCCTTCTTACCTGGGTTGGGGTCCCCCATACTCCGGTGTCCCTCTGGTGTGGGTGGGGGTGTTCCTGGGGTTTGAGGAGGGCACCTGTGGACCCATTCCATGGTGCTTAAGTCTGGAAATTTCTGTTTGTGCTTGAAGAAATGTTTTTTTCTCTTCTTGGGCCAGCAGAGTTTAGCCGGCCTCGCACTTGACATCTATCATGTACATTCTAAACCTCCTTGCCAGTTAGATGCCAAACACTGGCACATTCTTCATATATTCCTTACCCTTTAGGGCATTTCCACCTTCATTGACATTTAAGGACTGCCTGTCAGATTCACTTCTCAACTTTTATATGTATGCCCTCGTCCTTTTGGTTATCCCTACAAAAACGTTCTATCACCTCCCTCTATTATTTTTATCCAGTACATTGCATTACTGTCCTTATCCTCTGCGCTAGTGCCATTTTGGCTGCCTAGCCCCAATGCAGTCACCCTTGCACCATAGTGATATGGTGCCTACGTTGCATGGAGAATTGTTTTGTGCAGAAAGGTACGCCTTCCTGCACAAAAACAATCCTAAGAGGCAATTCCCTCTGCACACATAGTAAGAGGAAACAATGAGGAAAAATAAAAATGTTTCTCCTTTTTACGCCTCACCTGGGGAGGTGTAGGATTTTAGAGCATTCCCAGGTTTTCCAGAGTTGGAAAATCCAGGAATGCATTAAAAAAACATGGGAGTTTTATGAGAATATCCTCACAACACCCATGGAACACCCTCTAGCACAGAGTAAGGCAATGCAGTGATCAGTGCTGCGTTGCCTTACTCCATTTTTTTGAAGCCTTTCAAAGGTATGCAAAGTGGCTTTACGTGGCTTCAAAAATATGACTCAGTTTTATCTCTTTCCCTGCCCCCAGACATGAGGACAGGGAAAGAGATTAATCAAATGCTTTTGCAGACAGGGAGCTGCCAGTTTAGGAACCAGGGGAACTTATCATTGCTGACCAGTGCTAAAGTGCATGTGCATGTTGCAATGGGCTTATCCAGAATTGGCATATTTACTTTACTTTTAAGTCCCTAGTAAAGAGCACTACATGTGCTCAGGACCTGTAGAATAAATGCTACTGGTGGGCTGCAGCACTGATTGTGCCCCCGCCCCAGTGGGATAGTCATTTTTTGCAAAACTGTGGACTCTTGTTGGATAAACCAGCAGGTGAGTTTCTATTCCTGCCATGATGCTCATTTCACAGAAATTAAACCTCAACAGGAAGCACTTACAAATATAAACATAACAGGTGTCCCCATGTGAAGCTCCACTTCTGTAAAAGACAAATGATGCTAACTACTGGGCTTGGTCAATTCAAAGCAAGTGTGTTTTCTCTGCAATTCCACATTTCAAAATGATCTAAAATCCTTTGTGGAGGTGATTGCATCTTTCACCTATTGAAGTGCAATCTGTATGTGAATGTGACGAGTGGGTTATTTCTTGTCATCCCCTGCTGAAACGACAGTCCATGATTCTCCCTTTAAATTGCCATGAGTATGCAAATGTGCAAATCACTTGGCTGCTATGCCCGCTTGGCCGTGCCCCATCCACCTTAATAGTATGCAAAGATCTTTCTGCTTTTTGACAAGATGATGGACAGCTTACCAAGTAATGCTCAAATTTCACTCATACAAAACCATTGACATCTGGTAGTTATAGTTACTGGTATTTCAAGTAACTATAACTCGCAGCCTAAGGTAACTATAACTCCCATCCCCCCATGCACTGCTAATTATCCCAGATATTACAGCACTAATGACAACTTTTATAACGTCAATAAAAATATAAATGAAACATTAGAAGCCCAATTACTGAAGAAAAAACTATGCATGCGGGGATGCGAGTTACAGTTCCCTTACTTGAAATAACTCTAACTGCTGAATTACTATGCTTTTCTACGAGTAAATTAAGAACCTAACTATAACATCCCTATAACCTTTGTTTTTTCAGTGAACATACATATATGTACATTTATATATATATATATATATATATGTATATATATATATATATATATATATATATATACACATATATACATAATCACAGAAATTCAGCATCTATAGTTATACTTATATTTATACTTATAAGCTGTAGCCTGAAGTTCCTTTCCGGCACAAGTTATAGTCTTTTCAGATACATATAACTATAAGTCTACCTCTAACTGCTGAAGTGCTATGGTGTAAAACGTCAACCTAACTGTAATGTCCCTGTAACCTAACTATAATGTCGCTGTAACCTGTGTATGCCTGTGTATGTGTATATATATATATATATATATATATATATATATATATATATATATATATATATGTGTGTATGTGTCTGGGTGTGTGTGTGTGTATATAATATACATACATACACATATTTATATACCTTTACATAGATATAGGCAGACAGATAGATAATGTGTTCCTATATATAGCTATAGATATCTTGCTTACTCGTAGTGTATTTCGTCAAGTGGGGGCATAAAGCTAGATCTTTGTCCTGAAAGATCTTTTTTTATAATTAGTTTTAAATGTTTTCAGTAGTTTTGGAGTTATTATAGAAGAAATAAAAGGTGCAACAGATTTTTGGGAAGATAAGAATGCCATTTTTATTTTTACAAGAAATGCGAAAATTACATACAGGATACAGTCAATCGTTTTGCCTACTTCGAACAACAACCGTCATCCTGGGCAATTTATATTGGTATCTCTTCCACGCCAAGTAATACTAAAAAGATACATTTGACAGAGGCATTTTACCACCAACTGTTTATTTCAATGTATTGCCAAAATTGCTGTATTTTACAGTAATACAACGAATGTACCATCAATGAAAACTGATTTAAAATTTAATCTTTCTTTTATTCCAAGAATTTGACGACGTCTGCGATCTTGAGTGAAGGAGAATACTCAGCTATCACTGCCAAGGTGATCTAAATTTATTCCCCTATGTTCACTGGGTCTAAAAGCATTTTTATTTCATTAGGAATGTAGACCATGGATTTGAACTCTATTTATATTTGTAATCCTGTTAAAATGCTTTTAGGAACTACACTATGTCAGTAGCATAATTTCCATTGTAGCATTAGACAATTTGCTTCAGCGCAATTAACAAACCATCAGTGTCTTCTTTTTTTAGCTTCTCAACCAATTTTTCTGACATTACACCATCTTTTTTTCTCTACATCTTGCCTCTGTAGCCCGCAATCAAGAAGTGTACTATCAGTTTCATCCATTTAGAAATCGCAGTTTCAAATTTTGGACACAGTGTCCACAGTCCTTCCCCCTTCTGATGAAGAAAATGATTGAAGATGATGCACACGTGAACAGAGACACTGTAACTTGAAATGCTGACAAATACCTTGTTGTCTAAAACATTGTGAATTGGTACATTTTGATAACTTCTTTAGTTGAAAATGTAAAAAACCCAATCAAACATGGACATCAATATTTGTGAAGGGATAAATCCGATAACCAAGATTGGTTAATGAACATAACCGAGGTATAAAAAGGGAGAGCAGAATAACACCAAACACAATAAATGTTTGCTGTTTCAGTATAGGTTGTTAGTTTAACATTTTCTCTCTGTCTATTGTGTATTGAATACACTTGCAAAACGGTAATTTATTCAAACTGGAAGAGCACAAGAAAGCCAGAAATCAGTCTAACAATAATAGGTAGGTAATCGAACTTAAAAGTTTCTGCCGCCCTGCTGCCACCGAGACCTACGAGGCACTTCCAGTCCCAGGACACCTTGCACCTGCTGGGGGCTGACTACTTCTCGCGGGCACTCATAAGGGCGCTGCAGCCCCACAGCCTGTTCTTTCTGCCACCCTGCTGCCACTGAGACCTACGAGGGACTTCCAGTACCAGGACACCTTGCACCTGCTGGGGGCTGGCTACATCTGGCGGGTGCTCATAAGCTCACCGCGGCCCCGCAGCGCAGGACGCACACAGGCCGTGCCCGGGCAAAGCGCAGACCAAGGGCGGGCCCATCTGCGCCCACCAGAGACCGACAGGAGGCCGGGCTGGGCATCCCATTGTGGTTTTGAGGTAGGAGTTTCCCCATTAATATATTGAAACCTTCTGCATTCATTTATATTGTCATTAGACACATAGCTGCTCTGAGAGCTACTGCGATCTGCTTTAATGGGGAAGCGTAAGGCTAGGAGCATCCCGCCAGGGGGTATTATACAGACCAAAATCCCCAAATTATCTCAAGCTCTTCATACTTCATCCAGCTGTGTGACGGATGAAATCGATAATTTAATTGAGGAAGTGGAGACTCTGTTGTCAAAAAAAGACAAAGACCCCCAGAAGCGATTGAAAAATGGCTCTCTCACATCCTTTCTTAAACCTTCCGACAAGGGCCTGCTAGTGTTGCTACCACAAGATTTTTGCCCTCTCAGGCAGAAGGACCAATTACAAGTATTAGGGGCCCACGTGGAGTCTAGGCAAGGCCAGAGAAAACTCCATTAGGAAGTGTGTCCGTTCATGACATCCCTTATTCCAATCGCTTTTCCTTACTAGAGCCCCAGGGCCAATTGGAAGATCCGGGTCATTCTAATGCACAACCGGCAAACCTCTATTCCATTACACCTCACTCTCAGGAGGACTTCATAACCCTTGTTGTAGAGTTCAAGGAAGAAGTAAAAGTTTTGAAAACATCAATAGCGGAGGTTCTGTCCTTACTCCGCTCTAATAGTACCTTTAGGGAAACTTCTATCATGAATAAGTCAGAGTCAAATCTTAATATCAGCTCCTGTAATGAACCTGTCTTCTGGGAAAAGATTCCACCCTGTGTACATAGTATCCCTGATCGGATTACTAAAGCTCCACAGATTGGTTCTAATAGCTCTCCCAGCACCAAAAATTGATTCTGGAGCTCCAACGTCTTTTTGACCACGTGATGTCTCTGCGAGGGAGTCACCACCTGTTCAAACCCTACACCAGTCTAGGGGCAGCGGGTATCCAATTCTTATGTGCAGAGTCCCACGTTGGCGCCAAATGTCGAGTAAAATAGGGCGTCCCTCATAAATAAGGTTACAGACTGGATTCGGCATACCAGGCAATGTGGCTCTGTCATACATTCAGACATAATATCTGCTCAGCGCCATGTAGAGTCGGAGGGCCACTTGGATACAATAAAGATAGTATTAAGTATCCCAGAGTTGGTAAGGGGTCTTTTGCCCCTGGAAATGCGGAATCCCTTGCAAAATGGATCAAATATCTGTTTTAAAAGCTGTTGGCCTGCAGAGGACTCCTTGACAAAGTCGAACTTACCTGCCCTAAAGGATACCCCAGACTTACCCAACAAACAGGAGCGTGCCTCCCAGAATGTGTTGCTTACTCCAAGAAGACCTGTACAAACGTCCGTTGCTGCAGTTATTGATTGACTCCCCCTTGATGGGAACAATAGAGGGTCCCTTTGTAATACAAATTCACGGGCAGAAGGGGCGTTTGATCCAGAGCTCCCCTCTTTTGGGTTGGAGGGATCCCCTTTGGTTGTTACAGATATACCATCGGCCAACTTTCCCTCCAGAAACCCTAATGTTAGCCCGTGTAGCTGGACACCTTCGTGGAAGGCTACTGTAACCCAGGAGTCTCTAACTCCAAAGCTCTTGACCTGGAACTTGGCTGGAATCCGCAATAAACTAGTCGACCCAGACTCGGGGGAGTTTATTGACAAATTTGATATATGTTTGTTCCAGGAAACGTGGTCGACTACTAATGTCTTCAGACAAGGCTTTAATTCTTATTGTAAAGAAGCAAAACCTTTCATGGCAGTGAGAGTGGCGGGGAGCTTGTTATATGGATAAGGATCTCAGATCTGGGAAAGATTAGAGAAGTTCCAGTGGACTCAGAGGACATATTGGCTTTATCTATACAACAAAAGTGTGGTTTTTCCTTGTTGTGTTTTAATGTTTACAACAGACCAGGTCCACCGAACCAACTGTCCAAAACCCTTGAGGTGTTGAATGCTTTGGTGTCAGATTATATATCATCGCATTTCATTTTTGCTGCTGGGGACCTAAATGTGACGCTTGAACCAAATCGTGTATTCTCTGAGGTTATGCAGTTGGAAGACGTATCATGGAACATTCCTCCTTTTTCTTCCCTGAAGAAAGAGGTTAAACTAAGAGTAAGGGCGCTTCAGATTATACATTTCATGATAACGCATGGTCTTCGCCCAGGGAATGGGAATTTTCCCTCGGATACCCCCGCTAAACCCAAGTTTTTTAGAAGGCTTTACAGTAGCACATTGGATTATGTGGTAATTGATGTGAGAATTTGGAACACTATCCAAGACATTTGGGTAAGAAATCAGTGTAACAGTGATCATGCTCCAATCCTAGTTACATATAATGGCCTTACTGCTAAAATAACAGTTATGCAACCAAGTAAGGGAACCTCATTACCCTTAGCAGTCTCTTCCAATAAGCGCACCTTGAAATGGGATTGTTTTAAAAATTCAAGAAAATTGTGGGGGACCAAGCATGATTTAGTTTCAACCCACCAACTAGTGGAAGATTCTTGCTCATATTCTCCAAACAAGGTTAGGAGTCTGCATTTGGATCTCTTCTCTATCCTGAGGGATCTCTTTCTTAGATCTGTTAAAGAATCGAAACACCCATTAGTGTGTCCCCATCACAGGTGGTTTGGCAAAGCGTGCAAGGAGTCCAAGAGTGGCTTGATCAAGGCAATTAAATCCAATGACAGATCCCTGATAATTAGCGCTAGGTTCGAGTATGGCCTAACATTAAAGACCTGCAAAATCAATTGGGAAGCAGAGTCCTGGCAAGATTTGCTGGTAGCGGCCAGGGAAAAGCAATCAAAATGTTTTTGGTCCCTGGTGGCTTCTAATGGATGAAATCACAACTTTAGACCTGATTCTCATATTTCATTGGAAAATTGGGTGGCCCATTTTACAAAGCTGTATGAAGCTGAAGCCACTGATAGTGTGGAGCCTAGGATAGATCTCACCTCTAATAATAGCCTTACTCCGTTACCACTGAACGAATCCAAAATGGCCATTATGGCCCAAAAACCAGGAAAAGCCCCTGGTCTAGACGGCATACCTGCCGACCTATTCAGATATGATTTAGATATATAGGGCCCATATGTCAATAATGTATCAAATGCCGTCTTTGCTAGCGGAATTTACCCTCGCTCCTGGAATGGCGCAATTATTGTACTCATCTATGAAAAGGGGAGTAGGGCTGCCCCGGAAAATTACAGGCCAATTAGCCTTTTGGATAATCTTCAAAAAATATTTTGCTACCAGATCCTGATAAGGATTAAGGAATGGTTAGGAGAGTCTCAAGTCCTCAGTGACCTCCAAGCAGGATTCAGGCAGAAAGTTATCACAATTGACCAGATATTTAGGTTCCTTACGATCAAATGGACGTCTGTGGATCTGGCTGGAGGGAACTTTTATGTGGCCTTTGTGGATCTTAAATCTGCATTTGACCTGGTACCGCGTTATAAGCTGTGGGAGGTATTGGATGGAGCCGGATTCCCGAGTCCCTTATTAAATATAATCAAAAGTTTATACACTGAGAGCTTTGCAAAAATATAAGATGGGGAGTAAATTGGGAGGTAACAAGTAAAATTCCGATTAAAAGGGGGGTGAGGCAGGGGTGCGTTTTGGCCCCAACACTGTTTTTAGTATTTATTAACGCATGCATCCCTTACTTACTTGCCTGTGATAATGATGCACCCAAACTAGATGGGGTAAAGACCCCATGCTTACTCTTTGCGGATGGCACCTTATTATTATTACAAACTGCTTCTGGCCTCACAGATTTACTTGTGAAGTTTATGTCCTTCTGTAAAGATTACGGTCTTGAAGTCAACTCTACGAAAACTAAATACATGATCTTTGGTGGCAAAAAATGCACAGCAAGGAAGGCAATTGTAATGGAAGGGGAAGTTCTGGAGAGAGTCACTGATTTTGATTACTTGGGGGTTAGATTAGATGATACGCATAGATGGCAGGCCCAGTTACTAAAGGCTCATATGAGATTGAAGCAGAATTCGGGTGGCGTCCTGAGATTTGCCAATAGGTCTCCCAGATTTGCTATTGCTCCTGCAATGGAAATATATAAAATACAAGCAAGAGGGAGTGCATTGTATGGAGCAGAGCTATGGGGGCATGGCAACTTGAGGGACCTAGAGCTCACTGAAAATTTATTTATAAAGGCCTTGCTCAAAATACCCACTAGTTCTCCTACGTTACCTGTCCGGATGGACCTGAATTGCACATATTGCCGCTCTAAGACCAATACTGTATTGGATTCGGATATGGTCCACGGACATTTTTAGACCTTTTAGGATATGGATGAATGCCCTGATTAGTAACAAAAGCTACAAGGAAAATTTCATGGTGCAACCACGTTGAAGATAGGTTGATTAATTTAGGATTGCCCCATTTCTGGTCAGCCCCACGTGGTCTTCCCAAAAACGCGGCGCAAATTGTCAAGGATGCATACTGGTTAAAACTGAAAGTAGGTAAATTGGCTAAGGTGTCTCCGCTCAGTTTGGTAGACAAGTTTATATCATTCAAATGCCATTATGAATTCGAAAATTACATGGATCTGATCATATCCCCTCGAGCACGTGCACTTTATATTAGGTTTAGGCTGGGATCGCAACCACTACGCACTTTTACCTGTAAATGGCCTTACCCATGGTATAGTGGTATGTGTGCTGGCTAGATTTTTAGACGCAATTTGGCAAGTAAGAGCAAAACGTTTAGAGGCACTTTCTGAATAAGCGTACGCTCACAGACAACAATGGAAATGCCTTTTTTATAGAGACTATTTGATGTTAATCGCTAACCCGGTTGCATATTTTTATCTTTTCTACTTTTTAATAATATTGTATTTCTTGTTCCATACATCTTATAGGCAGAACGTTTATAAATTATGTTTTATTCATGTCAATATGTGTATTGTGGGATGTGCTTTTATGGTATTTTTATTACCAAAATAAAGCTGATAATGATGATGATGAACTTAAAAGTGTGGTCCAGAATTACTGACCTTAGAAATACATTGATGATTCAACCTGTTGTTTGTCTAGAAGCTTTTCTGACTGAGCAAAATAATTGGAGATAAGTGAGTAAGGGCTACCTACCAAACTAATTCACTAATCATTAGGATCCTTCTCATTTTTTAAAGTCTTACTCCATGTATTTGACGCCTATTGGTCTGTGTGATGCATATACATTGCAATTAGCATATGTTAGCCTTGGAAAAGTTTACCACATGGTATTGGCAAATGTAATCATTCCATGCTTTGCAATATTGTGCTGGCTGCCATCACCTAGGACCAGGAACAAGTTAGTGCTGATCCTCTTCAAATGCACTCATTCGTTCTGATCTTGGTACTTCCTTTATTTTAGGGAGCCTAAAAAAGATACGCTGCTTCAAAAACCTTTTGTTCTGCACACAATGCTATTTGTGCAGTGCAAGCAAGAACACATAATTTACTAGCAATAATGACAAATGTAGTCCCTACAAATTACTATTTTTATGGCGCGTGGGAAATTATAGCCACAAAGCCCTATAAGAATGGCGATTTCCAGACAGCTTGTCCTTAAATTAGGGAGGCCACTTAACTCCATGTTGTCACTACACTAAATCCAGTCCTAAACTTTGGACCTACAAATCATGGGTATTAGAGTACTGAAAGTAAAACAAAACTACAACACGCAGAATGTACTATTCTGAGATACAAACGACTGGGAATGCAACTTGTGACTGTAATGACACGGAGTGAGGTATTCACCATACATTTCCATAATATAGCAAAACTGAAACATGGAAGAAGCCAATTGATTTAAAAGTGACATACAATCTGTGACCTCATTTTTAAATTAAACAGTGGAATGGTCGTGAGATTCGGATTCCTCATTTTTCTTATAAAACCCAGGGCCATATTTATACTTTTTGACGCAAAACTGCGCCAACGCAGTTTTGCGCCAAAAAAATTAGCGCCGGCTAACGCCATTCTGAAGCACCATGCGGATGCCGTATTTATTCAATGACGTTAGCCGGCGTTAGCCGCCGGTGCTGTCTGGTGTGCGTTAAAAAAAACGACGTACACCAGGCAGCGCCGGCGTAGGGGGAAAATGGCGTATGGGCGTCCACAAATGGTGCAAGTCAGGCTGAGGCAAAAAAATCGCCACAACCCGATTTGCGCAATTTTTTTACGACGCCCATCCCCCATTGAAATGACTCCTGTCTTAGCAAAGACAGGAGTCATGCCCCCTTGCCCAATGGCCATGCCCAAGGGACTTCTGTCCCCTGGGCATGGTCATTGGGCATAGTGGCATGTAGGTGGGCACAAATCAGGCCCCCCTATGCCACAAAAAAATAATTAAAAAAAATACTTACCTGGACTTACCTTAATGTCCCTGGGGTGGGTCCCTCCATCCTTGGGTGTCCTCCTGGGGTGGGCAAGGGTGGCAGGGGGTGTCCCTGGGGGCAGGGGAGGGCACCTCTGGGCTCATTCTGAGCCCACAGGTCCCTTAACGCCTGCCCTGACCCAGGCGCTAAAATCCGGCGCAAATGTGGGTTTTTTAGACCCGCCCACTCCCGGGCGTCATTTTTGCCCGGGAGTATAAATACGACGCATATGCATCGGAGTCATTTTTTAAGACGGGAACGCCTACCTTGCATATCATTAACGCAAGGAAGGTGTTCACGCAAAAAAATTACGCTAACTCCATGAACTTTTGCGCTAGACTCGTCTAACGCCAAAGTATAAATATGGAGTTAGTTTTGCGTCGAATTTGCGTCGAAAAAAACAACGCAAATTCGGCGCAAACGGAGTATAAATATGCCCCCCAGTGTTGTTTAGTAAGGGGCTTTTAAAAATATTTGAACAGGAGCTGAAAGCGTACGAGGGACCATATCCAGTCATGTGCCAATGGGTACAAAGATGAAGAAGGGAGATGTGCAGCTGCCTTTAATAAAATCACACTGTCTGCATGTAGCCTGTGTGCTAACCCTTTTAGCCGGTGCATGTGCTACAGACACACACGTGGAAATATGGGCCCGTATTTATACTTTTTTTAGCGCCGCATTTGCGCCGCTTTTTGACGCAAAACGGCTCAAACCTACAAAATACAATGGCATTTTGCAAGTTTGCGCCGTTTTTGCGTCAAAAAATGACGCAAATGCGGCGCAAAAAAAGTATAAATACGGGCCATGGTGTTGCAACTGCCCCTCACTCCTGCTGTGTTATATGCTGCACATGCAGTACGTTTTAGAGTTAATCTACACTTTCCGTTTCCATCTTTCATTTTTCATTTTTGTGAATTCTGGTCAGGTGTTATCAGTGTTTTCCAATGTTTTCATTAGTAAATATCAATGATTACCAGTATTTAATCTTTGAAACAGTGTTTATTCAGTACTTGTAAAGAAATGCGTTTTATTTCCTTCCTCTCCTCGTTCATTCTTATAGTCAATTGTTTTTCATTTCTTTACTGCTTCTAACTTCCTTTTTTTCCTAGCCTTTCTTTGAAGATTCCTTTTCAAGTAGCTTTCTATTATTTCTGATGCATCCCTGCTTGTCTAACTTCGCGATAATCAAACCCCTCTTTCCAGCAGTCCGTCCCGCCTCCATGTCAATGATGTGCATGGACAGGAAAGTATTGGCGCAGCTGCAATTTACTACTGTAACATTTGACACGTGATGACTGTGCATATGTTGCATATATATTTGTGGCATTCAACTTGGAAAAAAGAAACGTAGGGGCATATTTATACTCCGTTTGCGCCGAATTAGCGTCGTTTTTTTCGACGCAAATTCGGCGCAAAACCAACGCCATATTTATACTTTGGCGTTAGACGCGTCTAGCGCCAAAGTATGAGGAAAGAGCGTAATTTTTTTGCGTGAACGCCTTCCTTGCGTTAATGTGATGCAAGGTAGCCGTTCCCATCCAAAGAAATGACTGCGACACAAATGTGTCGTATTTATAGTCCCGGGCAAAAATCACGCCCGGGAGTAGGCGGGGCAAAAAACCCCGCATTTGCGCCTCTTTTTAACGCCTGGGTCAGGGCAGGCGTTAAGGGACCTGTGGGCTCAAAATGAGCCCACAGCTGCCCTCCCATGCCCCCAGGGACCCCCCCTGCCACCCTGGCCCACCCCAGGAGGACACCCAAGGATGGAGGGACCCATCCCAGTGACATTCAGGTAAGTTCAGGTAAGTATACATTTTTATTTTTTTTATATATTTTTTTGGCATAGGGGGGCCTGATTTGTGCCCCCCTACATGTCTCAATGCCCAATGACCATGCCCAGGGGACATAAGTCCCCTGGGCATGGCCATTGGGCAAGGGGGCATGACTCCTGTCTTTACTAAGACAGGAGTCATGTAAATGGCGTCTGGGCGTCGTTAAAAATGGCGCAAATCGGGTGGAGGCGATTTTTTTGCGTCAACCTGACTTGCACCATTTTTAAGACGCCCTAACGCCATTTTCCCCAACGCCGGCGCTGCCTTGTGTACGTGTTTTTTTTCCACGCACACCAGGCAGCGCCGGTCTGCTAGCGCCGGCTAACGCCATTCAATAAATACGGCGCCCGCATGGCGCTTCAGAATGGCGTTAGCCGGCGCTAAACTTTTTGACGCTAAACTGCGTTAGCGCAGTTTAGCGTAAAAAAGTATAAATACGGGCCGTAGTAACTAGAATAGAAATTCAACTGCTTTTGTAACTTCTTTGCCTTTTTATCAACCTCACACCTCTCACCTATTGCATGGTTCTTAACTTCAGTGATGTCCCTTCCTGGATGTTATCCAATTAAAAGTTTGTGACATCCTTTCTTAGGAAGACAACGGTTCAAATATTATACAATTTCACTTTGTGTGAAGTCATTGGGTTTAAATGGTGTATTATGTCACTTCAAGTACTTCTCAGGACTTGACGTCCAATATATAAATCAGCTCTCGAGAGAGCAATACTTGACCCACTTAAAGAAAATCTTCATAGCTTCATGTATTGAATTTAGGACATAACTAGAGTACAGGCCAACTTTGTTATTTCCTTACCATGCAAAAGGTGAAAGCCCACCTGTTTAAGATCGTCCGTTAGTAAGTGTTTTGGGCTATTTTTTCCTTTTGTTTAGCCAATCTATTCAGTGATATCACTCTCTCTGAACCAGTACCTTAACTTAAGTTTTTGAAAGTCTTTTCGACATAAGAATATGATAATGATATGTGAGCACTGGTCTAATGGCATGGTGTCTCACCTATGCCTTCTCTCTGATATCATCTGCCTCATCTGTTTAGCTCGAACCATCCTTTTTAGCTACTTTAATGCAATTTACAAAATCCCTCCTAAAAGATTTTGTTGACTAATCAGCAACATTGTATAGTTTATATAGTTACCATAGGTCAGCGAGAGACGTATACATTGGGGAAGCAGAACTGGAATAGTTTTTGGATCTCAAAATGGTTCTTCCTTAGGGCTTGCTTTCTGATTGATCAGTGGGGAATTTTATTTTACCACTTACACAGGAAATTTACATTTAGGGGGTCATTATGACCCCAGCGGCTAATGTTGAGTATGGTGGTAGTACTGCCAAAAGGTTGGCGGTACATACCGCCAAATTATGAGAATGGGTGGCTGGCTACTGTCAACCTGCCACTTCTCCACTCACACTGCCATGGTGGTATCAGCCGCCAGGCTGGAGATGTCAATCTCCAGCCCGGCGGCCGGCATAGTACAGCTGGCAGCATTTTGAGCCTGCCTACCACCATGGTTTTCGTGGCGTTAGCAACGCCATGAAAACCATGGCAGTAAGCCCTACCGGTGACAGGGAATTCCTTCCCCGTCACCAGTAGGCGGCTCCCCCACCTCCTCAACACACACCTGACACCCCCTACCCACTCTCTATCCAAAGTCTCCCCCCACCCCCTCCGATCCTCTCACATCCCCCCAGCCTCCATACACGCACACAGTGGCAGACACGCACCCTGCATACACCCAATCACTCACACTGGCATACACGCATTCATACATGCATACATCCAGACCTGCTCGCACACATTCTTGCACACAATCACACTGACATGCAGATATGCACTCACTTCACCATTCTTACATGCATTCACTCACATGCATACACCCACACAAACAACACAACACACACAGACGCATTCACACTCACACATTCATGCGCACAGACACACACACACACACAACTTCCCTCATCCCCATTCCCCGTTCAGAAGCCCAACTTACCTTGTTCTAGGAGGTCTTCCAGCAGGGAATGGGAAGGGGTGCTGCTACTGCCAGTAGCGCCCACCAGCAGAACACCACCAGGCCGTATCACAGGTCATGATACAGCCAGTGGCGTTCAACTGGCGAGGTGGTGCTGGTGGTGGCAGAGCCAGCTTACCACCGTCCGCCAGTATGATCACTGACAGATTTCCGCCTTTCTTGTGGCGGAAGTCCGGCAGTGATCATGATATGGTGGACGGATGGTTGCAGCTGTGACGGTATTTTGGCGGCCGTCACCAATTGCAAAATCAGGGCCTTAATGTCTTCTAATAAAAGAAGAATATTGTTTGATTTTAATTGACTAAAAGCAGTGAGTATCTTGAAGTGTTGATGTGTCAAAGAAAACATGTCAAGCACAGAAATAGCTGAGGTGTCACTTAGACTTAAGGAAACTCCTTTCAAGGAATGAACAACACTGAAACAATGACAGGAATTGGAAGTAAACCTCTTCTGCTTGGGACAGCATAATGCGATCTTTGTACCTTCCAATACGGAGATGGTTATTTATCCAGCTGCTGGCTCAATGGTGCATAATCTCTGCTATTTAGCCAACAGCCGAGTGAATATCTAAATCTTGCCAGTTTATCAGGCAGCAGGTTAAATAGTAGAGATGATGTCCTATATAACCCAGGACAAGATAAATGGCATGAGGCACATGTTTATTAGGGCACATATGAAGGAAAAAAGGGTTAAGGAAAGAACATGGTAGGGGCAAATTGCACTTTTTGTGCAGTATGAGTAAAGCATTTTAAAGTAAGTACATTAACAAATATTCCAGTGTATGTAGAAAGATAAGTCAATAAGTAAGTTACAGATAAAAAATGCAAAATCAATTTTGAATAAAACATTTATGTTTATATAATATAAAATTAAGACATGTAGGAGTCACACGTCTCTTTTGGGAGTTCTGGATGTAGTACACATACTTTACACTGGAGTCTAGGAGTGTCTGCAAAGATTAATGAGTATGGTTTTAAAGCATGTTACATAAATGTTTTCTATATTAATGAGAATATATTGTTTCTTTTAATGTTCATGATTTATATTTTAGTCATGGGTTGGGCTAATTTTGGGTTTCTTGCGGAAAGCCTTGTGCTAGTTTCGTCCTTCTTTTAAGAAGGAATGTGCTTGCTTAGTATCTCATATCAGCAACAGAGCAGCAGTTGACAAGCAGCACAAAGAAAGCAATGCAGAGAGATAGGTGGCATCAGGGCCATAATAAGAGCGATACGTATAGTAGCAATTAGTACTTGAGGGCACAGTGCTTTGGGACCTTTGCAAGAACGAAACTGAGTGACACAAAACAATGGTGCTTCAGTGTAACGGGGGAATGAAAGGAGGAGGGAGGCAAACAATGCATCTATGTAATTCACTGGTAGAGTGTTAATTCATTCAGCTCCTAGCTGAATAATTACACCTTTTCATTTTATGCACTTAGCAGAGTGGGCTTCAGATGTAGATGCTTATTGACTTCATGTTATAAGTGGCCCCTTCAGACTCACTACATTTTACTCACACATTCAATGTATCTTGAATTTTTTTTTTTTTTTCCTGAGCAGTGTTTTAAGTGTGCAAGACCGTCTCTCTACTGGGCCCTCATCTCTGCCCTTGACAGTGCTGTCTTAGTAAAAGAAATCTGGAAGCCAAAAAAAAGGAAATTGACTGACAGACAAGGAGGCTGTAACTGACTAAAGCCATTGTGGAGAGGGCCTGGAAAGGATGGCTTATGGCTATTCGGAGGAGGATGATGACAAGTAGGATGATAAGGGTGGGAAGGTCGACCAGAGTCATGAGGTACAGGACAACAAGAACCAATCCGAGGCGGACCTACTCCATGATGACCATGGTTACCAGTGCCAGAGTGATGTCAGGACATATAGGATGATGGCCTGAAAGAGCAAACTGGCTGGGGTAAAAGGAACAGAATGCCGTGGGCCATGATGATGACGAGTGCTAAGAGGACAAAAGTCCACAGACCAGGATGAGAGGAACAAGAGCAATGAGGTCCAAGAGCAGCAGACCCAGGTGGGTAGACCAAAGAGGACCACTTTCAGGAGGCTAATGGAAAAACGGGTCAAAGACAGAAGGACTAAGATCACAGAGATCAGATCAAGGAGGACAAAGAGGCCAGAAGAGAATGGACCATGACTGGGAAGACCAAGACCAGAAAGGACCAGGGCTTTCACGATCAGGAGAACCTAGATCAACAGGACCAGAAGGAACGTAAAGGACCAGGAAGTTCAGGCCCAGTCCAGATTGAGACTCAGCGGGACCCAAATCTAGGATAAGTAGTACTACATGAATCAGAGTGACCTTCAACATGGGACCTAGGAGGACTAGGGCCACAGGAATGAGGAAGACCAGACTTAGGAAGGCCATTATCATGTGGACCAAGATAGAGGAGACCGGTGCTCAAATTGACAAGAACAAGGTGGCAAAGGAAAAAACCATGGGACGAGGAGGACTAGCAGGACTAGGACAGGGAAGCAAGATGAGGAGACCAAGAGGGCTAGCAAAACCAGTCTCAGTGGTACCAGCACCAGAAGGCCTGAAACAGGAGGACCAGATAAAAGAGTATAAGAACTAAAGTCAGAACTACTTGGACCAGGAGGACAAGGAACAAAAACGATTAGGAACGCACAAACCAGGGGACTAGAAAAACCAGTTGAGCAGGTACAAGAATTAGGATGAGGAGGAAGAATAGAACAAAGAGCCTGTGAAACAGGGGACCCAGGATCCTGATTACCAGGGCCAGAAGTGCATAGAAATGAGGACCAAACATAATAGGGCCAGAGAGGACATGGACAGAAAGTTTTAAGACTAGCATAACAGGAGGTCATGGGCCATCAGAACTAGGAAAGGCTTGGATGCTATGTGCTAAGCCAAGACAAGTTATTTCAGAACCAGGAGGACAGATACCAGCAGTATTAAGGCCAGGAGTAATGTCAACCGATGAAAGAGGAATATGAAGATCTGGAGGGCAATGTCTAGAATGGCTAGGAAATCGGGATAATCAGGACAGGGTCTAAGAAGACCAGGTGTGCAAGTATCAAGGGCACCCGGAGGACCATAGCAAGGACAATTAAGTGACCAGGAGGACTAGAAACAGTACTAAAAGGGCCATGATGATCAGGACCTAGGGAACCAAGTGTTGGATTACCAACTGGGGTAGATCAGTTATCTCGGGTGGCAGGACTGTGGTGAGGAGGATCAGATGTGAGAAGACCAATGGGACTGGACACTGGTGGTCAGAAAACCAGGCTCAGGAGGACCAGAACAAAGACAACCTAAGTCAAGACTGCCAGGACCAGTGGTTGCAGTACACGTTGGACTAAGAGCCAGAAGGACCATGACAACCCAAAACAGGAGGACAAAAGCTAAGCAAGTCAGGATACAAGAGCTCAGATGGAACAAGGAAAGAAGGGCTAGTGGCATCAGGGCTAGGAGGTTCAGGGTGAAGAAAACCAGGACAAGGTGGCCAGTAGAGCTGGTACAGGATGGGTTAAGACTGGGGGAATCAAAAATGGTCACGAGTGCCAAGTGATAAGGTTTATGATGACCAGCACCATAAGACAAGAAGTACCAGGATGGTCAGAATAAGCAAGACTAGGATGGTTGGTGGACCAGATCCAGAAAAACTAGGCTTGAGAGAACCCAAACTATATGGGCCAGGACTGAGATAATCAGACCCAATAGGCACAGAAACATGAGAAGGCCAAAAACTATTTAAAAAAAGAATAGGGTGAGCATTGCCAGGGTGACCAGGGAGGTGAAACCAAGAACATAGGCAATCAGACCCAGAAAGAAAAGACAACCAGAAAATAAAGGACTGGGAGGATAACCGTGATCAGAGACAAGAGGATTTGGATCTTGATTACCAGGACCAACAGGACTAGAGTAAGGAGGAACAAGACGATCAGGACCAGGAACATCAGGACCGGGATGACCACAGTGATGAGGATCAGGCTGCAGGGCTAGGAACCAAATGGAAAGGAAAATGAGAACAGAATTGCCTGGCTTAGGAGGACCAGAAGAAGGAGAACTATGGTCAGTTGGGATAGAACCATGATGACAAGGACCAAGAGGCTCAGGTGCCAGAAGGATAAGGAGCATATCCAGGAAGATTATGAAGATTAAGAACATTAAGAGAACTATGGCCAGTAGAATCAGGGGACCAGAATTAACAAGGAAGTTGATGGGGCAGGATTAGAACTAGGAGAACCATGACCGGAGCAAACAGGATTAGAAAGATCAGAACCAAGAGGACCGGGGACATGCTTAAGAGTGTCAGGGATCCTGTGATCTGTGAGCAGAAAGACCAAGATCATGGTATATCCAGTACCAGGGTCAGGAAATCAGGAGGACCAGAACATCCTGAACCAGGAAGACCATGGGGTCTGGACCTAAATGTCCACTAGGACCAGGACAAATTTGAGCAGGATTGAAAGGACTTAAAGAGAGCAAGGACCAAGAGGATACAGACCGGTGCCAGAAGGGCCAGAAGAACCAGGACAATCCAAACCAGAAGGACATGTTTTATGAGAGTAAGGGCCAGGACTAGGGGGTGGTGTATCAGGATTCAGATGAGCAGGATGAGGAGGGTCAAAAGGACCAAGTCAAGGGGGTGAGGATCAAGAGGTCCAGTAAGGAACAGCGAGCTAGGAGAAGAGGGAGTGAAAAGGAAATGATGGCCATGAAAACCAGGACCAAATAATTAGGCATATAAATGCCTTAAAAAGGAGGGCCAGAAGCAAGAGTAACAGGTTTAGTGAGCACAACACTAGGAATAGAACATGGACTGTGAGGAACAGGACTAGGAAGACCGGTGATAGATCAACCAGACTGGAAGGTGGAAAACTCAGAGAACAGGGCCTGTGGAATCAGGAGCAGGTGGCCAGACAACAGATCAAGCAGGAAAAGAGCTACTAAGGCATGGGAAAGGGTGACAAGTGGAACCACCACTGAGGATCAGGAAGATTAAGGGGGTCATTACAACATTGGCGGTAAAAGCCGCTTACTGCCATGCAGAAGACCGCCAATACACCTCCGCGGCCGCGGAATTCCGCCACAGCTATTATGACCCACATCTCGGAATCCGCCGAAATTCAGACACCCACACAAGTCCGCGAACATCAAAGGTCAGTGATAAACTGTCGAAAACAAAACCTCCACCGTCACCCCAACAGAAACACGCCCATGCTATCACGACCCACAAATCCACGCAACGGTCTTTCAACCGCGGTATTCCATTGGCGGTACACACCGCTGCGCTCAACATACACACACATCTCCAAAACACAGCCACATTGAACAATTCCAAATACACACACCTGATACACATACAAACACCACTCCCACACACCCATTACAATATAAAACACACACCCACATCACCCACAAACCCCTACGACCAAAAATTATAGACGAAGGCGAGAGAGAGAGCACAGCATAGACAACCCCACCACACAGAGGCACACAACACCATCACCCACACAACATCCACGCACAAAACACCACACACCACTACACATCACCACACTCATCACCACATACACCACCCCACACATCACCTACACCACCCCATGGCACGGCAAAGACACCCCAGGTTTTCGGAGGAGGAGCTCAGGATCATGGTAGAGGAAATCGTACGGGTAGAGTCACAGCTATTTGGATCCCAGGTGCAGCACACCTCCATTGCAAGGAAGATGGAGCTATGGCGAAGAATAGTCGACAGGGTCAATGCAGTGGGACAGCACCCAAGAAATCGGGAGGACATCAGGAAGAGGTGGAACGACCTAGGGGGAAGGTGCGTTCCGTGGTCTCCAGGCACAACATCGCGGTTCAGCGGACTGGCGGTGGACCCCACCTCCTCCCCCACAACTAACAACATGGGAGGAGCAGGTCTTGACCATTATGCATCCAGAGGGCCTCGGAGGAGTCGGTGGAGGAATGGACACTGGTAAGTCAAATCTTAACTATCATATCCCCCACCCTACCTGCATGCTATCACACACCCCCACCCTCACCCCCTCCCCATCACTCCAACTCCTCACTAATGTACTAATAACACAAACCACCCATCCCAACACCAAGCCCTGCATGACACAACAAAGCATGGTCACCCCTCACTAAAGCATGCCCACTGCACATACCCATACCACCCCCCAACCATCATCACACAAGCCCCCACACAGGAATGCTAGCACTGGGGTACACGCTCACCCACCCATTGCACACCATGACACACACAGATGCAATAATTATGCTTTTACACCCCTGCAGGACCACTACCTAACGTCACCAGACAGGAGGGTCCAGACATCTCCACCCCACCCACAGAAGAGGCCCACAGTGATGACAGCAGCTCTGGCCAACTAGATCCAGATGACCAGCCCGGACCATCATGGGCCTCGGGACAGTTGGTTCCCCTCGCACAGGCACAGCCCAACACTGACCTTCCACCCTCTGGAAACACCAGTACAGCACCCACCCAGCGGGCCCATACCTCCGTCCCCAGGACACATCAATCAGCTGTGTGTCCACCACTACAAGGAACCCAGGATAACCCACCACCCCAACAACAACAGGGACCTGGGGGCAGTGGTAGTGGTCACACGGTCCAGGGGACGGAGGCACAGGAACACAGGGAAACTAGCAGGGCTGCTGTGCGACAGGGGGCGGACAGGCCAAGGGAACCCACTCTCCACGAGACCCTCTCCTCCATCATGGGAGCATACCACCACTCCCAGGAGACAATGGCTACGGTCCTGGCCAAGTTTCAGGAGACCCAGCGCCTGCAGGATGAACAGTATTTGGGCTTCAGTGAGGAACTCAGAACCATCAGCTCTGCCCTGGGCACCATCGTAGGGGTGCTGAAGGACATACAGAACACCATGAGGGACACCGTGGCACTCCAAGGGGCCCCTGACACTAGCCTGGACTATGAACTGCCCACCAACTCCGCCAGCGCTAGTGGACAGGACGCCCAGCCACAGGACTACCACACCAGCACCCCCCCCCTGCAGACGGAGAACCACCCCGCAGGCGGTCCCTGAGATCCAGGAACAGGACAGAGCACGATGGCAAGAACCCCGCCAAGAAATGAGACCACCCTGATTGTGATCCCACTGTCCCACTTTGTAACCCTGTCCATATTGGAACTGCCCCTGCTCCACTTCCTATGCCCATATGGGCAATGCACCTATGAGACTAATAGACTGGACTTTGCCATGGACATTCCTCCACCATCACCCATCTCCATTTGACCACCCCTTCAATAATTAGCACCTCAATAAACACCCTTGAAGCACAAAAATATCTGAAGTCAGTCTGTGACTTTGAAAATGTGTATTAGCTATGACAATGACAAAATCTGTTCGAAAATGTAATGTCAACATACCTATGTCACACATCAGAAGTCCATGAAGGATGCAAGCAGATGACACACATTGGTAACCACACCTGTGAAACCATAATGGAAATGTACAACTCAGTTACCAAATACTGCTTGAAATTGACAGACAGGATAAAGGTAGAAGTGTGAAAGTAAATGTAGTAGTCAAGAAAGTGTTCTCACCTGTGTGTCACTGGAAATATTGCTGTATGACTGAGTCCCTGTTGTCAATGTCTTCTTCCTCTGCTTCCTCCTCATCAATGTCCACAGGCTCCACAGCTGCCACAACACCTAATCTGGACCATCCTCCTGCAGAAAAGGCACCTGGCGTCGCAAAACAAGATTGTGAAGCATAGAGCAGGCGATGATGATCTGGCACACCTTCCTTGGTGAGTAGAATAGGGAACCACCTGTCATATGGAGGCTCCTGAACCTGGCCTTCAGGAGGCCGAAGGTGCGTTCGATCACCCTCCTAGTCTGCCCATGGGCCTCATTGTAGCGTTCCTCTGCCCTGGTCCTGGGATTCCTCACTGGGGTCAATAGCCATGACAGGTTGGGGTAACCAGAGTCCCCTAATAGCCACACCCGGTGCCTCTGGAGTTGACCCATCACATAAGCAATGGTGCTATTCCGCAGGATGTAGGCGTCATGCACTGAGCCAGGGAACATAGCGTTTACCTGCGAGATTTACTGGTCTGCCAAACATACCATCTGTACATTCATGGAATGATAACTCTTCTGGTTCCTGTACACCTGTTCACTCCTGTGCGGGGGGACCAGAGCTACATGGGTCCCATCAATGGCACCTATGGTGTTAGGGATATGCCTCAGGGCATAGAGGTCACCTTTAACAGTAGCCAAATCCTCCACCTGAGGGAAAACGATGTAGCTCCTCATGCGTTTCAGCAGGGCAGACAACACTCTGGACAACACGTTGGAAAACATAGGCTGGGACATCCCTGATGCCATGGACACTGTTGTTTGAAATGACCCACTTGCTAGGAAATGGAGCACTGATGGCACCTACACTTGAGGGGGGATTCCTGTGGGATGGCGGATTGGTGACATCAGATCTGGCTCCAACTGGGTACACAGTTCCTGGATTGTGGCACGGTCAAACCTGTAGGTGATGATTAAATGTCGCTCCTCCATTGTCAACAGGTCCATCAGCAGTCGTACACCGGAGGATTCCGCCATCTCCTCACATGTCCCAGCTGATGGTGCCTAGGAAGGACAACAGCAACCACAGTGTCAAGCAACTCAGAGGTATGTGCCCACAGCTACACAGAACACAAAACAAAATCCAAAAAGTTGTCTGTATGTGTGTTGAGTCCAAGCCTAGGTATGTGTGACGCAGTTGAAAATGAAGCCATGTGGGCCCCTGAAATGGCGACTGCCTGACCTCTAAAGTGGGACAATGGGATGTGAGGTAACTGTGCTGGCATTGTACACCGTCGCGGTAGGCGGTCGAAGACCGCTGCGCAATGCTGCATTGGTTAACATTGGACCCTATGGGTCCCAGGAGCCAATGACAAAGTGCGCCGGCGGTGATGATACGCACCGCCGCAGACGTCACCGCTGCGGACGTCACTGCCATTTTATATCTGTTCAGCAGTCACTCGATACCTGATCTTCGACAGGAGAGGACCTATACTGCAAGTGCTGCTGTGACCTCGGTCTGGAAGAGACAATGGCATGTGTGTCTGGAGAAAGGGCCCCTGCCTTCACTGCACAGGAGATGGAGAAGCTCGTGGACGGGGTCCTCCCCCAGTACACGCTACTCTACGGTCCTCCAGACCAATAGGTGAGTACATAGGGTGCAAGTTGTATGGGCTATGCCTGGGTGGAGAGGGCTGGATGTAAGAAGGAAGGGGACAGAGTTCTGCGAGCATGAAGGACTGTGAATGCATGTGCTACATGGCAAGGGTAGGGATGTGGGCCACTCACTTCGACGGTGCAGTTGGTAATGACTTCTCTTCTTCCCCTGTACATGTCATGTAGGTCAGCGCCCACCAGAAGAAGGATATTTGGCGTGCCATCGCCAAGTACGTCCGGACCCCAGGGGTCCACCAGAGACGGAGCACCCACTGCCGTAAAAGATGGGAGGACATTCGCAGCTGGAGCAGGAAGACGGCTGAGGCTCATCTGGGGATGGCCTCCCAATGTGGGAGGGGTCCCCGTCACACCATGACCCCCCTGATGTTCCGGATCCTGGTGGTGGCTTACCCTGAGTTGGATGGGCGCTTGAGGGCATTTCAGCAGACACAAAGGGGTGAGTACAACATCATTCTGCGGACTTTGCGCGCAGTGCAGGTGTCTGGGTGGGGAGGAGGGCTGTGGGTTTCCCTAGGCCAGGGCGAGTTCCGTAGGCTAGGCCCCTCCGTAATGCAGGCCATGTGCCACTCCACCCCACCTCTGTAGAGTGCCAAGTACAGGTATACATGCCCCTGTGTCATCTATGTGTGCATATGTCCACCATAGCCATGTAGGCCATATCCCAGGAACTGCATCTGTAGAGCCCAACAGCACGGTGTAGTGCAGGGGGCTGCTGTGTCTGTATTGTCCGCCAATGGTAGCGATAAGCCATGCACTCAACCTGTCTTCTGTTGTCCCCCCCCTTTTTGTGCTTGCCCTGTTCTTTTGTGCATCAGCATCATCAGGCGGAGGTACAGTGGCATCAGAGCACGAGGGGGCTGCATCCCACATGGCCATAGAGGGCCACACCACGGACTCAGAATACACCAGTGGGACAGAGGGCGAGGGGAGCTTGACGGCGGTCACCAGATCAGCAACCAGCGACACGGACTCGTCCTCCAAGGGGAGCTCCCTTGTGGTGGCAGCAACATCTGTGCCCCCCACTTCTACAGGTACAGCCGCCACCCCCCTACCAGCACCGCCCTCCCAGCAGCCCCTCAGCCTTCGCCCCGTGCCCGCTCACCCAGAAGGGTGGGCATCACCTTCGCCCCAGGCACCTCAGCCCCTGCCCCTGTCACCTCTGCTGCCCTCAGTGAGGAGGCCATTGACCTCCTCAGGTCACTCACTGTTGGTCAGTCTACCATTGTGAATGCCATCCAGGGTGTAGAAAGGGAGTTGCAACACACTAATGCATTCCTGGAGGGCATTCATTCTGGTCAGGCTGCCCATCATCGAACCCTGCAATCTCTTGCCTCAGCACTGATGGCAGCCATTGTCCCTGTGTCTAGCCTCCCACCTCCTCCACCCAGACCCAATCCCCTGTACCTCTGCCTATCCCAAGCACACCATCAGACCAGCCTGCACACATCTCAAAACACAAGGGCAGCTCAGGCAAACATAGGCACCACACATCCCACAGGCACTCACACAAGCATCACCCACATACAGACACAGCAACATCCACTTCCTCCACTGTGTCCCCCTCCTCATCGTCTCCCTCCTCCCTCCCAGTGTCATCTACACTCTCACCTGCATGCACTACCACTACAGCCACTAGGACTGGCACCAGCACACCCACCACCACACCCCGCTCACATGCACTCACCAACCCACTACCATTTACACGTCCCCTGTGTCCTCTCCCAGTGTGTCTGTGACGCCCCCTCCCAAAGTACACAAACGCGGGCACACACACATCCAACATCCATCCACCTCACTACAGCCTCCAGAACATGCACCTCCACCCAAATCATCAAAAGTTACACCTCTTACAACCACCTCCTCTTCCTCCACTCCCAGACCCCCTCCAGCTACCCGTCCCAGTGTTCGTCAGAAACTTTTCCTGAGCAACGTTGACCTCTTTCCCACCACCCCCCCTCCAATGCATAGGTCCCATACTAGCACCTCAGCCAAAAAATCTCCGGTACCAGTGGTGCCTGTTAGAGGTATGTGGAGTGCACCGGGCACCAGGGCAGCCAGTGTGACACGGAGTCAAAGCACAGCCAGTCCCCCCTGTGAAGCACCAGAAGTTGGACAGTGCCCGACGGGAGAGGGGGAAGATTCCTGCCGGCAAAGCCGCTCACAAGGGTCCCGGGGGGAGTGTCGAGTCAGCTGTGACTCCTCCCAAGGTGGGGAAGGGGCAGAAGAAAGCGCCAAAGTCTGGGAAGAGCAGCACGGCGGAGAAGGCCGCCATCATTCCCGCAAAATCAAGCCCCAGTAGCCCATGTGCAGCAGGGGCAGTGACGGAACTGGGACCGTCACGGGGAGAGTGATGCACTCTAGGCACCAGTCCCCCTCCAGAACCAGTGGAGAACAGCATCCACTACCTCAGTCCTTAACAGGATGAAGCACTCTGGGCACCAGTCCCCCTCCAGAAGCAGTGGAGACTGTTATCCACTTGTGAGACTGTGGCTTTGCACTCCCCAGGATGGTACAGTGGGCAAACCTCCCACTGAAAAGACTTGTGAGACTGTGGCTTTGCACTCCCCAGGATAAAGAGGTGGGCAAACCACCCACTGAAAAGACTTGTGAAACTGTGGCTTTCCACTCCCCAGGATGGTACAGTGGGCAAACCACCCACTGAAAAGACTTGTGAGACTGTGGCTTTGCACTCCCCAGGACGGTACAGTAGGCAAACCACCCACTGAAAAGACTTGTGAGACTGTGGCTTTGCACTCCCTAGGATACATCAATGGGCATGGAGCCCCGTCATGGATCTGGCGTGGTGCTGTCATCCGGCTGAGGTGCCCCCCCTTCCCTTCCCCTTGAGGTGCCTGTTGTATTTCGATCTGATGCCCCAGCAGTGTTCTCTCCGTTTCTGGTCAGGTATCTGATGTGGGCCTCGCCCATGCATTTAGGGCCCAGTGGTCCACGGACATTGAATGGTGCATACCTGCACTACTAATCGTGATGTATAATTTTTGGAATGTGTATATATATCTGTATATATTAGCTTACTGTATTTTGTAACATTACAAAGGTTGAACTCATTTCCTTTTGTCTTTGCATTCTTCCGGGGGGTTGGGGGTTGTTACTGTGATGTTTGGAAATGCATTGGTGTGTGTGTTGTAGTGTGCGAGGGTCGGGGTGGGGGTGTTGCGTGTGTGTGTCCCTGACTTTTGCCTCCCCCTCCCCTATGTCGTAGGTGCAGTACTCACCGTTGTCTTTGGCGCCAGTGTTGCTGATGATCGTAGAGGTGCAGAAAGACTATCGCAGGGAGTATTTGGAGTTCCAGCTCCATGGTGCCCTCCTTCCTCATGGAGTGTTTTAAGGTGAGAGTTTTCCCGTTGAAATGGCTTTTTCCGCCATGTTTTTATCCACTGTGAATCCGCCCCGGAAAAGGTGTCGGATTGGCCTGTTGTAATACTGTGGGCGGTACTTGGTCTCCCGCCTGTCTGTTGGCGATGACCGCCGCGCTGCTTGTCTATACCGCCGTGGCGGTCAGAGTGTTAAAGTGGCTGTCTTTGTTGGCGGTTTCCGCCACGGTCATAATTCCCTTTTTTATTCTGCCGGCCTGTTGCAGTCTTACTGCCGCTTTAACACCGTCCGCCAGGGTTGCAATGACCCCCGAAGTCACAGAGGGCCAGAAAGATCAAGACTTGGCATTCCAGTACAAGAAGACCAGGATTTGGAGGAAAAGCAGGACCAGAACAATGGAGGCCAGGATGACAGGAGTGGGATGACCAAGAAAGGTGGCTAAAAATAGTATCCCTTGAACAAGAAGGATTGGGAATAAGTGTGCATGTCATGCACAGTTTTTCATCAACAATTTTACTGCAAATGTTACAGTGATCTTATTAGTGATGTCAAAGAAGATGTCAAGAGTGATGTAAGTTACTGGGTATTCAGCAGTGCATGGCGAGGGAGGGCGTAATCGTTACCTTAGGGCACAAGTTATAGTTACTTGAAATTACTCCAGCTGTTGCATTTCTATCATTTTGTGTGTGTAGAATCTGAACCTAACTATAACGTATCTGTAACCTTTAGTTTGTAGTAAAATTCTAACGTTTTTTCAAAAATTCTATTTCCTAACTATAATGTCCCTGTGACCTTGTGCTTTTTCTGTGATTGTTTTTTAATTTTATGTAAGATGCGCATTGCAATGCACAGTGGGGGGGTTGGATGCAGGGCCTGGCTCCCTAATGTCCTTATTTACTGCAGTATGCTCAGTAGAAAATGCTTTCAGTTTTCCATTCAGATGTGCCACACTTTAGGCATAAATTCAGAATGTTAGCACTCTAGTTGCTCATTAAATTACTGTAAGCTGATAATCACCAGGGAGTTAACTAGCAGTCTGTTTCTAGTGTTGAAAGTGTGTGTTTCAGTCCACATGTCAGAATTTGTTAATAAAATGGAAGAGAAAGATATTGTAGAACTCATTAAAATATGTGCTCATTTTTCATTCTACAGCACTAACCATAATTTCTAAGTCAAAATGACCCCCTCACTTTGTTCCTTTCTAAATTAAATGTTTTAAGTTTTGCCAGTTCTATTAGTGTGATTTACTCAAGATGGCTTCAGTTGTGCCACACTTTTGTCATAAGTAAGATTGTTAGCGCTCTAGTTGTTCTTTAGAACACTCTAGTAGGCTGTAGTAGAACTTAAGGGAATCATCTGACAGGTCGTTCCTCTCAGAAGTGGAACAGAAAGATATTTTAGATCTCTCCTAAATTGTGTTTTAATTTTTCTTTCTACAGCACTAACCATAATTTCTATGACAAAATAAACCCCTCAATTTGTTCCTTTCTAAATTAAATGTTATAAGATTTACTATTTTTATTCAATCAAAATGGCTTCAGGTGTGCCACACTATTGTCAAAAGTAAGACAGTGACCATGAGAGCTGTGCTTCTGCTCCTCACAGATATACGCATTTATTTTCCCTTTAATATCTTGTAAACTACTGAACAAATTTACACCAAATAACAAAAAGCCCAGTCGGCAGAACAATATCTAGATGTCTTCCAAATTTGTTGTAATTCTGTCCAGCTGTTTGGGCTGTAGTTACGGTCAAAACTCTGATGGGAATTAAAAAAAAATTGACCTTCCTCCCCTTTTTATCAACCCTTGCTTGACAGATCACCCTGAAATGTTCCATGCACAGCAAGAATCACAAGCATAGTAAGGCACACTAACACACACACAGACACACACAGACACAGACCAGACATGTATGATATATATATATATATATATATATATATATATATATATATATATATATATATATATATATATATATATAAACCTACCCGCAAACCCACTCAGACTATCAGCAGCACACACCCACTCCATACTCCAAAGTGGCTACAGAGTTAGGTTGGCAACACAATCAGATGCGTTGTATGGATATTCAAATGTAATAATTTAATTAAATGTCTACAAAAGTGCAAGTGCTGGTAATAATAGTGACACATTTCAGCACATTAGCCTTTTACTGACCACCATATGTAAAAGTGAGAGTGAATTGTAAAATGAAACAATCACATGCCTCTCCCAAACCAATTGAAACAAAAGAGTTACTAAGGCCCATATTTATACTTTTTGACGCTAAACTGCGCTAACGCAGTTTAGCGTCAAAAAATTTTGCGCCTTCTAACACCATTCTGAAGCGCCATGCGGGCGCCGTATTTATGGAATGGCGTTAGCCGGCGCTAGCAGACTGGCGCTGCCTGGTGTGCGTGGAAAAAAACCACGTAGACCAGGCAGCGCCGGCGTAGGGGGAAAATGGCGTTAGGGCGTCTTAAAATGGGGCAAGTCAGGTTGAGGCAAAAAAAGCGCCTCAACCCGATTTGCGCCATTATTTTCGAAGCCCAGACGCCATTTAAATGACTCCTGTCTTAGTAAAGACAGGAGTCATGCCCCCTTGCCCAATGGCCATGCCCAGGGGACTTATGTCCCCTGGGCATGGTCATTGGGCATAGTGGCATGTAGGGGGGCACAAATAAGGCCCCCCTATGCCACCCCAAAAAAATTAAAAAATATAAAAAATTATACTTACCTGAACTTACCTGAATGTCCCTGGGGTGGGTCCCTCCATCCTTGGGTGTCCTCCTGGGGTGGGCAGGGGTGGCAGGGGGGGTCCCTGGGGGCAGGGGAGGGCACCTGTGGGCTCATTTTGAGCCCACAGGCCCCTTAACGCCTACCCTGACCCAGGCGTTAAATAGTGGCGCAAATGCGGGGTTTTTTGACCCGCCACCTCCCGGGCGTGATTTTTGCCCGGGAGTATAAATACGACGCACTTGCGTCGCCGTCATTTTTTTAGACGGGAACGCCTTCCTTGCATCTCATTAACGCAAGGAAGGCGTTCACGCAAAAAAATGACGCTATTTGCCCATACTTTGGCGCTAGACGCGTCTAACGCCAAAGTATAAATATGGCGTTAGTTTTGCGCCGAATTTGCGTCGAAAAAAACGACGCTAATTCGGCGCAAACGGAGTATAAATACGGGCCTAAGTATCAATATGAAGTATTTAAATATCATTTCTCTATCTACACAAATTAATAAATAAATAATACAATTGAAGTGTCAGAACCCAGAAACTTCTTTTGAGAAATCCTCAAAATAAAGCATTTACCAGGAACTATTTTAAAGAGGGGTGTGATAATTCATTGGAATCTTGCCTACATAATGTCAGGATTCAGTGACCATTTTGTGCTCCTATGACTCATTTTGGTTAACTCATAGCTGATGTAGGTAAAGTACCATGTCTCCTTCATTTAAAACATAATCTTCCCTATACATATTTAATTCATCACTAATTCAAACTAATCAGATATTTCAGGAGACATACTGGTTCTTAATTAATATCTTACTGAATCTTCAAATGTTTAATATACATATTCATAATACATTGACCACGTAATGTCTCACTTACTAATCTATTCATACAGGTAGAGTAGCCAGCAGGTCTAAGCCATAAGATATCAGCTCCATATTTCTACCCCCACAAGCCTTAGGCCATGAAATATTTACTCCTTGTTGATCTGGTCTGATACCCACAATACTCCATTTGAGCGTAAGTTTTTCAATCATAAATCCTCAAATTCTCTGTCGCTTCATCCTGTTATCAGTCAATTCTATACCCCACATATTCAATTTACCCTCTTGTCTTCCTCTTTTCCCAAATATGGAGAAAGTGGTGATGTGGTTATGGTATACAGATAATCTATTTTTGATCTGGAATGGAACTGAGGAAGTGTTCAGGGATTTTTTCACTGGTTTAAATAAGAATAATGTAGGAATACAATTTGCATGTAAGGCAAGCAAGATCTCTATTGAATTTCTAGATGTTTTGGTGTAAATTGAAAATAATGTGTTGCACACCACATTACATAGAAAACCAACAGCAACTAATAGTATCCTACATTGATCAAGTTTTCATCCAAGGTCACCCATAAAAAGTTTCCCATAAGGGAAATTTGTTCGAATTAAAAGAAACTGCTCAAATGACCAAGACATGAACATGAAATTTAGGGAAACCAAACAGAGATTTTTAAAGAGAGGATATAAATTGAGAGAGGTGAATCAAGGAGAGGCAAAGGCAAGAGCAAAAACACAAGCCCAGATATTGGTAAAGAATAAAAAAGTGTTGAATGAAACAATGACTCAAACTGATGAGATAAGACTCATTTTGGATTATAGCAAAGAAAATCAACAGATATTGAAGATTCTAAATAAGCAGTGGCACATGATTAAAAGAGATAGTGATATTGGACAGAAGTTAGGTATTCATCCATCAGTTACATATAGAAAAGTGCCAGCATTGAAGGACATATTGGTGAGAAGCCATTTTGAGACTCCAATGAATTCTAATTGGTTAGCAGAGGGAAATAAGGGATTATGTTGCTGCAATAAGTGCAAAGCATGCAAAATTGGATGTAACAAAAAAGCAGTAATAGATTTTGGGGTAAGGAGATCCAATTTAGATACAGGATTACATGTGAGACAACTTTTGTTGTATATGTCATAGAATGCCCATGTGGTCTAAGATACGTTGGCAGTACTATCTGCCCCTTGAAGAAGCGTATCTTGGAGCACATAAGGGCGGTACAGAATGATGATTACAACTATGCCATGACTAAGCATTTAAAAAATCACTAGAATCAAATTGGCTACATATGAGGTATTATGGCATTGCAACAATAAAAAATCATGAAGGTGGAGGGGACAGAGTTCAGAAACTGAGACGACTAGAATCTAGATACGTCATTAGATTAAAAACTAAGATTCCATCTGGATTGAATGACAATGAAAAATTATACTGTCATCTGTAAACATAAATAGCATATAGCAACATAATGAGAGATACTTTGACATAAAATATTGGTAATGTCATTGGCTGTGAAGTTAGGTGGTTATTAACTATAATTCTAGAAAAATTGAATTGTTGTATACTAATGAAACACCAGACCCACAAATGAAAAGTAAAAGATTAGAATTTGTTCAAAAATAAGAAAAATAATATAAATGGTATGTAAAAATAATGACATAAGGTATTGGAATAGCATTATTGTGGATGTATATTTATTGTTTACAAATGGAGTGATATATAAAAATATTGATTGTGACTAGAATAAGTAATAAGCATGCTTTACTTATCGTTTGGTTTTATTTTATCTTTTTAACAATGTGTATATAAATATGACATAGTTGTACGAGAGGTGTTATCATAGATTGGTAGTTTGTTTTTTCTTATATTCACTTTTTATTGTTATTAAATACATATCCCAGAATGCCACATAATGGCATGTTGAGATAACCAGTATATATAGCTTAAATTGGATTGGTTTGTCACCATGATCAAAACTGTGTAGGTTGAAACGCATTGGTGATTGTTGGAGGTATCAATTGCACATTAAAGAAGAATAATTGACTATCCTGTGAGTGCCGCGTCATTGATTTAATGTCAAAGTTGTATTGTGATTAATGCAAGGAATAGGCTCTTCCCTGAAGTGGGCACCAACGTAAAGAGCACGCTTCAAATGGGCCTTTTGAAAAGAAATATATATATATATATATATATATATATATATATATATATATATATATATATACAGTATATATATATATATATATATATATATTACCGTTTGGCAGTCGCCACTAGGTGCGTTTCTTGTTTTGCTTGCTTTTTTGTTTTGCTAATAACTTTGGCGCTGCTTGACACATCTTCACAAAATCTTCAAAAAAAACGTTTACCCTCACATCAGCTGCTGTCTGGAAAGTTTTGGGGTGATCCGTTGGGGGGGGCTGAGTAAAAGTAGGGTCCCAAAACCTATTATCCTCATCCATTTTTTCAAAGAGATTTTGAAGAGTGATAGCCAAAAAGCTACAGTACGGAATTACATCAAAAGTGGCAGAATGCTAGTTCTTGGTCCAGACAGGGCCCTTTTTGTTACTTGGTGTAAATCCATTTGGTAGTTTTTGAGAAATTAAAGAAAATCTAAATTTGTATATATAGTGACACGGATCCATCGCAAAACCAACTTGAAGCATGACAGAAGGAAGCACAGTGATAGGCTGGTCGCAACTCATGGACAACGTTGCAGCTGATATCTTATGAACTGGTGCATGGCCCTGAGGATGGAAATAGAGGCCAGGGTAGCGGTACTTTGACCCCATAAGGTTCATTAAAGAGAATCCGATGGACCCCTTATGAGCTTGAAGTGGTCAAAACTCTTTTTTTCCATGATGGTGGAGTTGCGACTCCGTCGTGTCCTCTGCGTGCTCCCCATGTAACATTGCGACAGAGTCCCAAACGCTGTTAAAAAAATAAAAGGCACATTTATACTCTTGCACTCGCAATACCTAGACCCTCATGCAGCCACTCCGAGACCCAAACACTGATGCACCTGTGAAACTGACTCTCTCAGTGGCCCATTTAGAGTTTTATGCGCCCACACTCAGACCCAATCAGACCATCACGTACAGCCACTCACAGAGCCAGTGAAACTCACACACTCACACATAGAACCGCTGAAAGACTTATGCGCCCATTCACAAACCCATTCAGAGCCACGTACCCACTGACAGACCCACTCATACTTATACACTGATTGACAGACCCAGTCAGAGACGTATACACCCACTTACAGACCAACTGAGACACTCACACACCCACTCACAGAGTGACTGAGGCACTGATGCACCTACCCGCACACCCACTCAGACTGTCACACATCCACTCACAGACCCAATGAGACCCTTATGCACTCCCTTACAAAGCTACTCAAAAACACATACACCCAGTCACAGGCCCACTCAGAATCTAAAACACCCACTCCCACAATTATGCAGGCACTGTCACAACCACTCACAGACCCATTGAAACTATCACACTTTCATTCACAGATCCACACAGAGTCTCAAACAACCACTTACAGACCTAGTAGGACTGCCACACATTCACCTACAGACCTACTCAGACAAACATGCACTCACTCACAGACCCAGTCAGTGACTCCTGCACCTATTCTAAGACCCGGTTACTCTTGCACCCACTTATAGCTCACTCAGAGATCCACTTATTCACTGAAATACCCACTCACACACACACTTTGAACATTATGCACCCACTTTGCAAGTGGCAGACCCAGTCAGTGTGACTTATCCACTCACATATTCATTGTGAGTGTCACATACTTATTTTTGGAGCCAATGAAACACAAATGGGTGCAGATAGAGACCTCATTAGACTTCCTCTAAGGTTTTTAGAAATGCATTTCCATAGGAATAGAGTTGAAGAAAAACATGAACAATATGTTGGCATTGTGTGTTTAATATGAGCTTTTGGTTTGAGGATCTGTGACAAAGTTACAAATCCCGAATTTGTTGTAGATAATGTATTTCAAATCTCTTTCTAATTAAAAGAGTGTTTGGGGTATAGTGCAGCTCTAAAAGGGCCTTTCTGTTTATTATCTGTAAATGTTTAGTACAGATAGAAGTGGATGCAGAGTGTCAAGTTGCTGAGGAACACTCTGTTGACTTCATCTGTGAAGTGCACACCATCTCTTCTATATATCCCTTCCATGTCAAACTGGAGGTTATTATTGTATGTAGAGACCATATTATGGTCTCTGAGGAATGCTGAAACAGTTTTATTAACATGTTTCCTGGCTTTGTCAATCTGTGGAGAGAACCAATTCGACCATTTCCATTTCTTCCTCTGGCATATGTTAAAAAAGACAAAGGCAGTGTGAGGGAGAAGGTGAATTAATTGAAGAAAGGTATCTTTCTTTTTTTTAAAGATTTTTTTTATCCGAATAGCAGGTGAAAGAAAAACAAGAGCAACATCAGACAGTTATAATAACTTAAATTGTATGATCATCGAATTTCAAGCCTTTAAGATGACTCTACAGTCGCCCCTCATTTTTCTGGCCTCATATCCCTAGTGGTACCCCAAATGGCTTCACATTTACGTACAGCACCAAACTTTCAGCATATAGTTTTCCTCTCCTGCGTACAGCATTCATTTTAGCTTCCCAGGCTAGAAAGGTGGGTAGTACAGTTGACTTTCAAGCGTGCAGAATCAATGATTTGGCAATGAGGGATGCTATAAACAACATCTGATTGAGCAAGTTGACAGTCCTAGATGGGTGGAAATGCCAAACAGTGCTCTAGCCGCATCTGGAGTAAGAGTAACCGAAACTGTGGAGCTTATCCACTGAAATGTTTTTCCCCATAATTCTGTCAAAAATGAACAGGTGAAACTTACATTAAGCCAATCCGCATAGTTGGTCTAGCAGCATTGACAAGGACAGGATGTTGTCAGAAACATCTCGCCTAATTGAGCTGGGGTGCAATGGAGCATCCATTTTGTAAAAAAAATCAATTTTAAAAGAAATTGCCCATCTAATTGCTTTATGTGCTAGAGTATTATAATTTCTCCAGAGCTGTAAATTGAGATTCACTCCTGTCTTGTTCTCAGCCCTCGTTAAATACCGACAGACAGTTCCTGACGAAAACCGAGAACAAAATATCTGATATTAGCTACCTGTGCCTTGAAGGTTCCCATAAAATGTCAGGAACACTGGGGAGCTGGATACATCGGATGTTCTATTGACTGCCTGGAGAAATTGCTGAATTTGGGAGAAGGAAAACCTAGGACCGTTTGAGACAGGAGTCCTTTCTGTCACCTATTGAAAAATTAGAAAAACTAACAAAACCCACTTTTTCCCACTCTTGAACGTAAACTTGCTTTAGGTCTCTCCCTAGCATGCAGGCATCGCGGAGCTTTAATGATGGGTGGAAACTACTGGTTTGATATTTCTCTTGTATTGATGAAATTTTGGTGCGCACTGCTAACTGGAGCTTATATCTCAAGAGTTTGGGGAGTCATGGGATTTTGAGGAAAATGGGAAACTGGGTACTGCTTTCTGTTATCATACATTTTAAAAAAAAGTTGAGGTTGGGTCATAATGCAGCTCTTGAAGCCCAATCCATAAATAAAGTCACATAGGCCCATATTTATACTTTTTGACGCTAAACTGCGCTAACGCAGTTTAGCGTCAAAAAGTTTTGCGCCGGCTAACGCCATTCTGAAGCGCCATGCGGGCGCCGTATTTATTGAATGGCGTTAGCCGGCGCAAGCAGACCGGCGCTGCCTGGTGTGCGCGAGAAAAACCACGTACACCAGGCAGCGCCGGCGTAGGGGGAAAATGGCGCATGGGCGTCTTAAAATGGGGCAAGTCAGGTTACGTCGAAAAAATCGTCGTAACCCGACTTGCGCCATTTATTTTCGACGCCCATCCCCCATCAACATGACTCCTATCATTGTAAAGATAGGAGTCATGCCCCCTTGCCCAATGGCCATGCCCAGGGGACTTCTGTCCCCTGGGCATGGTCATTGGGCATAGTGGCATGTAGGGGGGCACAAATCAGGCCCCCCTATGCCAAAAAAAATTATTAAAAAAAAATAAAAAAATACTTACCTGAATGTCCCTGGGGTGGGTCCCTCCAGCCTTGGGTGTCCTCCTGGGGTGGGCAAGGGTGGCAGGGGGGGTCCCTGGGGGCAGGGGAGGGCACTCTGGGCTCATTTTGAGCCCACTTGTCCCTTAACGCCATGCCTGACCCAGGCGTTAAAAAGCGGCGCAAATGCGCCGTTTTTAGCCACGCCCACTCCCGGGCGTCTCTTTTGCCCGGGAGTATAAATACCACGTAAAGGCCTGGGAGTCATTTTTTAGACGGGAACGCCTCCCTTGCATATCATTAACGCAAGGAAGGGGTTCACGCTAAAAAATGACGCACATTCCGGGAACTTTGGCGCTATTCGCCTCTAACGCCATAGTATAAATATGGCGTTAGTTGGCGTTAGTTTAGCGTCGAATTTGCGTCGAAAAAAACGACGCAAATTCGGCGCAAACGGAGTATAAATACGGCCCATAGTATTTCCTCAAATCCGGAAGAGCTAACCCCCCATCCTCGACTGATGAAGCTAATTTTCCTAGCTGAATCTTTGGTTTCTTATTGGCCAATATAAATTGTTGGATCATTGCCTCTACCTCTTTGAAACAAGTTTGAGAGATTTTGAGGATCAAGCTGGAAAAAAAAATAAGAAAAGAAGGATCATCATCTTGACTAATACTATTTGCCCAATGATCGTCAATGCGGAATCTTGCCAATTTTGGAGTAGGCCTTGCGCTTTCTTAAGAGGAGATGTGTAGTTAAGCTGAAAAAAACAGAAAAATTGTGTGTAACAAAGACCCCTAAATACCTAATAGGGGTACCTGACTGGGATTGAACCCGTATTCTGGCTGGAAGGATGATTTTGAATGATTAATCCTATAGCCACTGAGATCCAGAAAACCCTAATCTTAGCAAACACCCTAGAGATATTATGAGGATCAGCATGAATATAGAGAATCATATCATTGGTGAATAGCTTAAGTATAGGTGCTTGAGAAAGAGGAGAATAGATGTAGTTGTCTTGGTGAAGAGCGACTGCGAGAGGTTCAATAAAGAGAGCAAAGAGCACTGGGGAAAGAGGGCATCCCTGCTGAGTACCCTGTGAAACTTGAACAGTGCCCACTATTTGGGCATTTATAAAAATCCAGGCGTGTGCCTTAAAATACAAATTACATAAAATTTGAATAAACTACATAGGGAACCCAAACCTATCTAAAATGGAAAATAGGCCTCTCATTGGACGAGATCAAATGCTTTCTTAGCATCAAGTATTATAATGGCAGCCGGGTAGTTGTTTTGGGAAAACTAATAGATTGCCTCGGCTAAGAAATTGGTGTAGGTCGGTAAGAGTCTGCCTGGAAGAAATCCACATTGATCCTCATGATCCTCTTGGTTACTTGTGCCATTCTACCTGCCAGTATTTTTGTGAAAAGTTTTGAATCATAATTTAATAAACTAATGGGGCGATACGAGCCAGGTTTCTCCGGTGACTTGTCTTTTTTTTTTTAAACTGATGACTATGGTCCGAGTAAAAGAGGTTGAGATCTCCGCCCCCTTAAGTAGTTCTTTTGAAAGATTAACCAGAACCATGGCTAAGTCACCCTGCAAATCCTTATAAACCTCTGCCGGTAGGTCATCCTCGCCGGAAGCTTTTCCATTGGGAGAGGCACGGATTGCTTCTGTCACTTCCAAGAGTGTAATAAGGGCTGATACTAACGCCTCCGGCTCCTCTTCTAACCCTGGTGCTTTTATTGTGATGGTGCAGTATAAAGATTTGTATAATGAGAGAGGAAAACCTTTGCAATATCTTTCGGCTGGTTAACAACTAAATCAGGATGCTTGTCGAATATCAGTTTGATAAAATTGTTATTCGATTTTCTTTTTATTGACCAGGCCAGGAATTAATCCACATGCTCTTTTTCCTCATATTGTCGCTGAAAACTTATTTATCGATTAACGATTTCATGGGGCAGATAATGCTCTTGCAGGCTGGCCAGGACCTCTTTTAATCTAGAGGCCATCTCATAACTATAAGCTACATGATGGTTTGTTAATGCATGCTCAATATCTTTTTGGAGTTTAAAAGGTTTCTCTTTGGCTGTTTTCACTATATAAGATTTAAATGATAAGGCTTCACCCCTTATGTGGGCTTTACAGGCTTCCCATATATTAAACAAGGAGGCCGAACCTTTGTTGATACTCAAAACTTTTGTAACCAATGCTTTGAGGGTTGTAAGCCAGCCCTGGTCTGCTAGGAGGGACTTATCAAAGCTCCATTGTGGACGGCTCACCTGATTGCTTGTCTTATCAATGCTAACTATGGGGACGGAGTGATCCAAAAAAGGATTTGCCAGAACTGCCGAGCTGCGACTTAGAGAGAAGGAAAAAATTCTAAAATTGATCCTAGAGGCTTTGTTATATTTTTTCAAAAAGTAAGTAAACTCCCTCCCCTCAGGATTGTCAGCTCACCATGCGTAGACCAATGCCAGATCCGAAATTATCTTGGACAGAAGTTGAAATGCTCTGGGTTTGTTCTGGCTTTTGTTTCTTCATAAAGTACCAATCTAAGTATTAAGAATAACATTAAAATCCCCCTCAATAAGGAAAAGGTATCTTTCATTAGGAATTCTAATCATACCCCAGTCAATGTGCCCAGGTCATTACCACCACAGTGCATGATCAAGAGGTGAGGTGGTTAGCAATCTCTAATGCTTTCAAGCAATGGAAGCAATTGATGTCACTTTAAACCCTCTCTGGCCAACCCAAGTAATATCCACATTAGGCAAACCCAGGTCTCTGTTATTGCCACTATTTCTAGCATATCGACCAGTCCAATAAACACAGCTGCGATCTACAATCTAGACTCAAAAAATGTTGAAAGGAAGGAGCAGTAGCAGACAAAAGAAGGCTGCAGCGGAATAAAAAAGTTCTGAAAATGCCAGGTGGTTAAAATGGAGGGCGAACCAGATTTTGAAAAAAACATAGATTTGATTGGTTGTTGTAAAAACAGTGATACTTAAAAGTAGGTTGTGATTAACAAATATAAGTTAGTGATTTTGTTATTAGTTGTTATTATTTTTACATATATATTACGAATCGGGATATGCTTACATTTAATATAGTACACCACACCTGCTACAGCACACAGTAAAGCTATACTGCTGCTAACATCAAATATATTGAACTTTTGAACTCCTGGTACAGTACAGTGTTCTGGAGGAGATTGCTATGGCACTTATAGACATTCAGGGGCTAATTTACAAGCCCCTTGCGCCACTGATGTTATAATGGAAAATATGTTTTTTTGTCCCCAACCGGATTCTCAACTCCATCGCACAATTACACGGGGGTCCACGCAGGGGGACGGAAAGGAGTTGTGACTCCAGCAGCACACAGCTGGAAATTGGGCGTCTTACCAAAAACATAAAAAGGTTAATAGTTACTCACCATTCAGATATGGAATAACATAAATAAAAAAATGAAAGGTAGATTGTGATTTGATAACTAGTACAGTATCGGTGAGAGCAAAGGTGAATAGGCTACCATTGCTGGATACTTGGAGTTAGAGTGGTATTCCATTTGTACATGTTTTATAAAGTAAAAGCCAAAATTATAGTGTAAAACAATTTTACCTATCAATAGAAAGTATTAAAAGGTATGTGACTAAAAGTAATAATTTGGAGTAAACTGAGGTGGTCATTTCGAGTTTGTCAGTCATCACTCAAGACAGCAGTGCATGCTGCTACCGAAAGACCGCCAGTGACGGGGGAGTGAGGACCGCCATATTACGAGTCACCCACACAACCCTACCTAAAATACACCTAAAAAACGACACCGTTGGGTGAAACGATGGCGTGAAGGAGGCGGCTGCACCACCAGCACCACCACGCTGAGAATATCCCTCCTGCCAAATAATTCACACAGCGGACCCAAAACTGGTGGCAATCCATTGGCGGTCCGAACCACTGCCGGTAGAAAAAGGCACCACCACCAGAACACTGCACCACAGTGGACAATACCATCACCCAATACCTGAGACACATACACACATCTGTCCACAGCACTACAAAACACACTGCCACACATATCCAGAACCCATTGAAACCCAAGAGCACACTGAAAGGAGGCACAGCTCCTGGATACCAGAAGCACTATCACATTGAACACGCATCACAAAACACACCACTGCACACAAACATAACAGAGCACACATACCACTACACAAACTCACATCAACAAACTGCACACCCAGAATCCCTGCACAACAAACACCCCACCCACAACACAACCACCATGGCACTGCCAAAAAACCCATGATTCACAGAAGAGGAGCTGAGGGTAATGATTGATGAAATCATCAGAGTTGAGCCGCAACTGTTTGGAGCACAGGTCCAGCAGACATCCATTGCCCAGAAGAACGACCTATGGCAAAGGATAGTCATCAGGGTAAATGCAGTGGGGAACCATCCATGCACAAGGGAGGACCTTAAGAAGAGGTGGAACTACCTTAGGGGGAAGGTACAGGCCATGGCTTCCAGGCACCAAATCGCCGTTATGAGGAAAGGTGTTGGGCCCCCACTGGCTCCCCTAGAAATGTGACAGTGGGAGGAGAAGGTCCTGGCCATTCTACATCCAGAAGGGCTGACAGGAATACCTAGTGGACTGGATACTGGTAAGTCTACTGTACTTCCCTGCCAATATGTCCCCATGCACAGCATGTGCCCCCACCACCCTCTCATCCCCTCACACCACCCTAACATACACAAACCCACCATGGACCCAATACCCACCCTTTCATGCCACAGCACCCTACTGACACCATTTCCTCACAGGCCAATGTAGTGCATGGATATCTCACACCACAGCAAGTACAACATCTACCACAATGCAACACTCCCTACCCTTGCATGACTTCTACATCCACATCACACCTATGCAATTGCATGTCACTCTCCATCACCAATAAATATAAGGACTGCACATCAGTACATGGCAATGACAGTAGCAAGGCAAACATTAACTATCCTCCAAAATAGTTCTATTGTAACATTCCAGAGATGGTGACACAAGCAGTGGATTGGTAACAGTCAATGCCATTACTGCCCTGCAAATCCAGTTAATGATGGCATACAACCATTTGTATCACTGCTACAATACCATCATCTGACACAATACCTCTCATTCCACAGGACTCCTAAGTACTGCCACACAGCAGAGGAGCCCAGTGACAGAAAACCCAGGCTTGGAATCTTGTCAGTCCTGGGAGACTGGGACCAATGATGATCACTGCCGGCGGTGACGGTCATGACTGCTGTGGCTGTAACCACCATTTTGTATGGGCCAGCTCACTTGATTCCTGACTTTCAGGCAAGATAGACCTCCACTTCATGTGCTGCTGTGTCCTGTCTCTTGGAGCTAAGATGGCATGCCCTGTATGGGTGGTTGTACAGTGCTCCAGGGCAAAAAGTCAATACAACATCAGTAAAACGTCCTTTGTCCCACGTGTCGGGTGGTGTTTGACGATGTATGTGTGTGCACATTAACATGTCATGATTGATAAAGTGTTTAGCATGCACAGGATATGTGTGGGATATTGGCAGTGTACATGGTCCGTGTTTGTTGTGTGTCGGCAAAGGTTACTGCTGTATTGTTGTCATTAACATCACATCCCCCCTTTTCAGAATGTTTCCCATGCAGGTCAGCGCCCACCAGAAAAAAAGGTTATGGAGAGCCATCACCAAGGAATTGCAGGCCCTGGGGGTCCATAGCCGGCAGAGCACCCACTGCAGGAAGCGGTGGGAGGACCTGAGGCGCTTGCAGAGAAGACCCCGGAAGCCAGGCTGGGGACAGCCTCCCAATGTGGGAGGGGTGCCCATCGGACCCTTACCCCCCTAATGGCCTTCATACTGGTGGTGGCCTACACAGAGATGGATGGGCGCTTGAAGGCAGCACAGCAGCCACAAGGAGGTTAGTGTTGACTGTCAGGTGACTACGGCATGGTTGTGTACTGTGAGCCTCACTGGACTTGGAATTTACGTGGTGAGATGTGATTTAGGGAATGTGCATTCCTTGTTGTCACACATGAGTGTGTGACGTTAGCTATGTTGAGCCAGGCAGGAAAAGAAGTGGTGGTACTGTGACACAAGTTCGCCTGTAGGTATGGGTCGCTCAAGTATGCTATCATGTCACTGGCTGCATCTTCCATCTCTGTGTGTACTGTTGTAGTACAAGGTGGTCATTTTGGCATTGTATGTGGGGAATGGCAGGCATGTTATATGAACATTGCAATTGCTTCACTTGCTACATCAATGGACCTCTGTACCACATGTACTCCACATATCCTGTCATTTGGTTAGTGTTCTCAGTCCTTCTGTGCTCAGATTTGTATCATCCCATAATGGATGACATGTGGATGGGTATGTTCCTGGGCTGGCTTGTTGGATAAGTAGTTTAGGCAGTTGATAGCTATGTAGTGGTCTTCATTCAGGTATTTAGGCTGCAGGGATGAGATGAGTTTGGGAATTGCTTGCATTGCTCAATATTTAATGATTGCTAAATGGTCTCTTGTTTCCCTGGCATGGGCTGTAATCTGTATTGTTTGTCTGTGAAGTGGATGTGTGGGTTAACATCATTTCCTCCCTTTCTGATTCTTCCACTCTCCTTCTCTCTCTCCACCTCTGTCTATGTGTGCACTAGCATCATCTGGCGAAGGAGGAAGGTCACCGGTGAGTGGGGATGCATCAGCCCGCAGGACTGAGGAGGTGGACACCAGTGAAGCCGAGGGGACTGGTGGGACTTAGGGCAAGGGGAGCACCAGGGGGGAGACTGGAGCTACCAACACATTTGCTACAGATCCTCCTCCAATGGTGGCTCCCTGGTGGTGGAGGACACATCTGAGACCGCCACAGCACCACCTGTGTCTGCCACTCCCCTTGCCAGCACCTCCCTCCCTGAAGCACCCCACCCAGTTGCCTGTGCCCACTCACCCAGGAGGGTGGGCATCTCCTTCACCTCTGCCCCTACCCCAGTCAGCCCTGATGCCCTCAATGAGGAGGCTATTGACCTACTGAGGTCCATCTCTGTGGGGCAGACAACGATTGGGAATGCCATCCAAGGACTGGCATCCCAGACGCAGTAGGCCAATGGGTTCCTGAAAGGCATTCGCGGTGCCTTGTCTGGTCTACAGAGATCGTTTCAGGCTCTGGACTCCATGTTGATGGCAGCCAGTGTCCCCTCATCTTCCTTTCCCCCTTCAGCTACCTGTTCCCAATCCACAACCCCTCTCCCCACACCCATCCAAAGCACACCTACATATCAACATACACCCACTACAACAGACAAGGTGTGCAATTACAGTTATAGGCATCAGAAACGTTTCCACAGGCATGCACACACACAACACACATCTACAGACACTTCCCCCACCACCTCCTCCTTTGCAGTCACAAATCCACTCACACCTTCCAGCATTGCGTTATCACACTCTGGTCCTGCTACCGTTCCTGTCATACCCTCAATCACCACAACAGCAGACTAACAGACACACACCACATCTGCACTCACCACAACTGCTGTCTCTGCTCCCTGTAGCATGTCCACCTCACTTGCACACACCACCGCAACATTCACTCACACATCTACCATTCCCTCTCCCTGCATCTCTGCCCTCTCCTCCCAATGAATACACACACACACCCACTCACCCACCCAGCATTCAGCCACCACACACATAGGTAAGGATGTGCACTTTTGGTTCTTTGGTCCTCAAGATGATCCTAGGTAGTGGTATTGAAAATGAGAGCACAGGTTCTGGAAGTGAAAAGTTAGAACAAGAGATAATGAAATTCAAAATAGCTTGTTCTGAAATGCTAAACTATGTTTGCTGTAGACGCACACACTATAAAAGTTGAACACTAAGGCCCTCATTCTGACCAACAGGCCGGCGGTCCAAAATATGCAATTCTGACCCTGGCGGGAACCGCCAACACAGCCCGCCGCATTAACACTCCGCCCGCCACGGCGGAACAAACAAACAGTGCGGCGGTCCCCGCCAACAGCCAGGCGGCAGACAATGTACCGCCCACCCTATCACGACCCACCAATCCGCCACCTTTTCCGGGGCGGGAGCACCGCCGATAAAAACACGGCGGAAACAGACTACGAACGGGAAAACGCTCACCTCCACATACACCACGCGAGATTCCGGCAGTATGGAACCCGAGTTGCAGGTCATCCCCGCACTCCTATACCTGCTCCTGTACCAGGAGCACGCCCGGCGGCGCGGAAGACATCGGTGAGTACTGCACCTACGACACAGGGGAGGGAAAAGATTACCGGCACACACCCACCCACCCACACCCACTACAACACACACATCAATGCATTCCCACCGATCACTGTCACAACCCACAAACCCCCCCCTTCCGAAATAATGCAAAGACCAAAAGAAGAGATCTCAAACGGGCAGATATATTGTAAAATGGACAGCAGTAATCCAAATAAATAAATAAACTATGTACAAAATATATACAGCTACTAAATGTAGTCCAACCACTGTCCGTGGACCACAGGGGTCCTGAGCAAAGGGGCAAGGCCCAGTCCCACGACAAGAACTCCACGGAGAGAACACTGCAGGGGCATCAGAAAGAAAAAAGGACAGGCACCTCAGGGGGAAGGGAAGGGGGGGCACCTCAGCCACTTGAGTACACGACGCCAGATCCACGAGGGGACTCCATGACCACTGGCCCATCCTGGGGAGAGCAAAGCCACAGTCCAAACAGTCCATACAGTGGGTGGCCTGCCCACTGGCCCATCCTGGGGAGAGCAAAGCCACAGTCCAAACAGTCCATACAGTGGGTGGCCTGTCCACTGGCCCATCCTGGGGAGAGCAAAGCCACAGTCCAAACAGTCCATACAGTGGGTGGCCTGCCCACTGGGCCATCCTGGGGAGAGCAAAGCCACAGTCCAAACAGTCCATACAGTGGGTGGCCTGCCCACTGGGCCATCCTGGGGAGAGCAAAGCCACAGTCCATACAGTCCATACAGTGGGTGGCCTGCCCATTGGGCCATCCTGGGGAGAGCAAAGCCACAGTCCAAACAGTCCATACAGTGGGTGGCCTGCCCACTGGGCCATCCTGGGGAGAGCAAAGCCACAGTCCAAACAGTCCATACAGTGGGTGGCCTGCCCACTGGGCCATCCTGGGGAGAGCAAAGCCACAGTCCAAACAGTCCATACAGTGGGTGGCCTGCCCACTGGGCCATCCTGGGGAGAGCAAAGCCACAGTCCATACAGTGGGTGGCCTGCCCACTGGGCCATCCTGGGGAGAGCAAAGCCACAGTCCATACAGTCCATACAGTGGGTGGCCTGCCCACTGGGCCATCCTGGGGAGAGCAAAGCCACAGTCCATACAGTCCATACAGTGGGTGGCCTGCCCACTGGGCCATCCTGGGGAGAGCAAAGCCACAGTCCAAACAGTCCATACAGTGGGTGGCCTGCCCACTGGGCCATCCTGGGGAGAGCAAAGCCACAGTCCAAACAGTCCATACAGGGGGTGGCCTGCCCACTGGGCCATCCTGGGGAGAGCAAAGCCACAGTCCAAACAGTCCATACAGGGGGTGGCCTGCCCACTGGGCCATCCTGGGGAGAGCAAAGCCACAGTCCATACAGTCCATACAGTGGGTGGCCTGCCCACTGGGCCATCCTGGGGAGAGCAAAGCCACAGTCCAAACAGTCCATACAGTGGGTGGCCTGCCCACTGGGCCATCCTGGGGAGAGCAAAGCCACAGTCCAAACAGTCCATACAGTGGGTGGCCTGCCCACTGGGCCATCCTGGGGAGAGCAAAGCCACAGTCCATACAGTCCATACAGTGGGTGGCCTGCCCACTGGGCCATCCTGGGGAGAGCAAAGCCACAGTCCAAACAGTCCATACAGTGGGTGGCCTGCCCACTGGGCCATCCTGGGGAGAGCAAAGCCACAGTCCAAACAGTCCATAACAGACTCCACTGCCACTGGAGGAGGCATGTTGGCCAGAGGACATCCTGCAGCCCTGCCCGAGACAGATCCTGCCCTGCCACGTCTGCCAAAGGGCCAGCGGTTCCTGCCTGGAAGGGCCCAGTTCAGCGGTTCTTGCCTTGAAGGGCCCAGTTCAGCGGTTCTTGAGACGGCGGTCCCCAGCGGAGCGGTGCTTAAGACGGCGGGGCCCAGTTCAGCGGTTCTTGCCTTGAAGGGCCCAGTTCAGCGGTTCTTGAGACGGCGGTCCCCAGCGGAGCGGTGCTGGAGACGGCGGGGCCCAGTTCAGCGGTTCTTGCCTTGAAGGGCCCAGTTCAGAGGTTCTTGCCTTGAAGGGCCCAGTTCAGCGGTTCTTGAGACGGCGGTCCCCAGCGGAGCGGTGCTGGAGACGGCGGCCATTCTATGGCCAACTGCTCATTGCCTGGTGGTGCCCTCCTGGGCAGCGGGGATGGTGCTCCTTCAATGCCCACCTGGGCTGTGGGTGGTGGGGCCCTCCTGGCCAGCTGGGCTGGGTCCTCCCTGGGCAGCGGCTATGGGGGTGGTGGGCTCTCCCGGGGCAGCTGTGCCGGTTCCTCCCGGGGCAGCGGCTATGGGGGTTGCGGGCTCCTCCTGGGCAGCTGTGACGGGTCCTCCATGGGCAGCAGGCCTGCTGCCTGACTTCTCCGCCTTGCTGCCCTTGCCCTCCTTAGTCGGGAGTCTGTGGCCCTTTCCTCCCTTTGGAGCTGTGGCTGTTGACGGTGGCTGGCTAGTGTCCTGGGGGGATATCGAATCCGGGCTCCGGCGACGGCCCTTCCGCCTTCTGCTCCTCTTCCCAGGGGGTGGGCTGGCTGTCCCCTTGCTGCTGGGCGAAGATCCAGACCTGCGGGCTGGTGGGCTCCAATACCCCTGCACCCTTGTCAAGGGGGCTGCAGGGCTGGTGGTGGCTGAGGTGCTCTTTTTACCCCGACGAGAAGGAGGGGGGGGCTCAGGGTCAGGAAAGAAGGTAGCAGTAGAGAGATAGATTTTCTTGGGACAATGGAGAGTGGTAGGTACAGTGGGTATGGGAGTGGAGGGAGAGGATGTGGTTGTAGGCGAGACAAGTTTGCTGTCTTTGGGTGCAGGTGCAGGAGCGGGAGGCTGTCGTGAGGTGGATGGCTGTTTGCGTTTGTGTGGTGTGGAAGAGGGGGTGACAGACACAGTGGGAGAGGACACAGGGGACGTGTAAATGGCAGTGGGGGTGGTGACTGCACGTGTGCGGACTGGAGTGGAGGGTATGCTGGTGATGGAAACACTGGCTGATGGTGAGGTGAATGAAGGTGTGAGTGTAGACGTCACAGGGAGGGAGGAGGGAGACGAGGAGGTGGGGGTCACAGAGGTGGTAGTGACTGTTGGCATGTCTGCATCGGAATGTTGCTTGTGTGAATGTCTGCGTGATCTGTGGTGCTTATGTTTGGATGAACTGCTCTTGGGTGTTGAGGTGTGTGCAGGCTGGTCTGATGGTGTGGGTGGGACAGGCAGAGGAACAGGAGACTGGGAGGAGGGAGTTAGTAGAGGGAGGCAGGAGACAGGGACAATGGCTGCCGTCAGTGCTGAGGCCAGAGCCTGGAACGATCGCTGATAGGCAGCCTGACCCGAATGAATGCCCTCCAGGTACGCATTGCTGCGATGAACCTCCCTCTCCACCCCCTGGATGGCATTCAAAAGGGTAGTCTGCCCAACAATGAGCGTTCGGAGGAGGTCAATGACCTCCTCACTGAGGGCAGCGGGGGTAACAGGGGCAGGGCCTGAGGTGCCTGGGGCGAAGGAGATGCCCGGCTTCCTGGCAGAGCGGGCACGGGGCGAACGCTGAGGGGCTGCTGGGAGGGCGGAGATGGTGCGCTGGGTGGCGGCTGTACCTGTAATGGCCGGGGGCACGGATGGTGCCACCCCCGCAAGGGAGCTCCCTTCCGAGGACGTGTCCGTGTCGCTGCAGGGTCCAGTCGTCCCCGTTGTGGAGCTCCCCTCGCCCTCCGTCTCACTGGTCCAGTCAGACTCTGTGGCATGGCCCTCCTGGGCCATGTGAGATGCAGCTCCCTCCTGCCCCGATGCCACTTCTCCTCCGCCTGATGATGCTGATGCACACAAGCACAGAAAGACAAACAAAAAGGGGGTGGGAGAGAGAAATAAAGAGATTTTGAGTACATGGATCACCAGTACAGTTAGCGGACATGACAGACACAGATGCCCCCTGCACTAAGTTGCGCACTTGGGGTCCGCTACGCATTCCGTGGAACATGCCCTACACGCCTAGAGTTGACAACTGCACCCATGGATGACACGGCCCAGGGATGGCTGTACTGACACACTACTGAGGGTGGTGGCTGGGGACACAGGGGCTTACAGGGGTGCCCAGCCTACAGATATCTCCCTGGCCTAGGGGGACCCACAGCCCTCCTCCCCCACCCAGACACCTCCACTGCGCGACAACAGAGTAGATAATGCTTGTACTCACCCCCTTTTGCCTGCTGTGCTGCCCTCACGCGCCCATCCAAATCAGGGTAGGCCACCGCCAGGATCCGGAACATCAGGGGGGTCAGTTGACGGCAGGCACCCCGCCTACGTTGGGAGGCCATCCCCAGCAGAGACTCGGCGGTCTTCTTGGTCCCGCGGCGGATGTCCTCCCACCTCTTGCGGCAGTGGGTGCCCCGTCGATGGTGGACCCCCAGGGTCCGGACTTCCTTGGCGATGGCACGCCAAATCCCGATCTTCTCATGGGCGCGGACCTATGTGACACGTACAGGGAGGGAGAAATACCACGTTCAAGTTTGTCTGCATTTTCGTTGCCAGTGGCCCAACGCCCCCCATCCCCGCCAGGACCCCCGCCAGCCCCATCCCCGCCAGGGCCCCCGCCAGGCCCAACATGCCCCCCATCCCCGCCAGGCCCCCCGCCAGGCCCCCCGCCAGGCCCAACATGCCCCCCATCCCCGCCAGGCCCCCCGCCAGGCCCAACATGCCCCCCATCCCCGCCAGGCCCCCAGCCAGGCCCCCCGCCAGGCCCAACATGCCCCCCATCCCCGCCAGGCCCCCCGCCAGGCCCAACATGCCCCCCATCCCCGCCAGGCCCCCCGCCAGGCCCAACATGCCCCCCATCCCCGCCAGGCCCCCCGCCAGGCCCCCCGCCAGGCCCAACATGCCCCCCATCCCCGCCAGGCCCCCCGCCAGGCCCAACATGCCCCCCATCCCCGCCAGGCCCCCCGCCAGCCCCAACATGCCCCCCATCCCCGCCAGGCCCCGTCCGCCAGGCCCCCAAGCCAGCCAGTGGCCCCAAATCCATATTGAATTAAACTCACTTGTTGGTCTGGAGGACCGTAGAGTAGCGCATACTGGGGGAGGACCCCATCCACAAGTTTCTCCAACTCCTCTCCAGTGAAGGCAGGGGCCCTTTCCCCAGTCGCAGCAGCCATTGTCCCTTCCAGACCGAGGTCACAGCAACACTTGCAGTATAGGTCCTCTCCTGTGAAAGTTCAAGTCGCAAGTGGATAAGTAGATAGGAAATGGCGGTCAGGTCCGCGGCCGTGCGTACCGCGGCGGTGCGTATCACCACCGCTGGCGCCCTTCGCCATTGGCTCCTGAAACCCATAGGCTTCAATGTTAACCAATGCGGCTTCGCGCCGCGGTCTTCGACCGCCGACCGCCGCGGTGTGCCACGCCAGCGCATTGACCTCACATCCCATTGTCACACTTCACAGGTCAGGCAGCTGCCATTTCGAGGGTCCACATGGCGCAATTTCAACTGCGTTACACAGGCCTAGGCCTTGCATAGCCACTCAGACACGCCATTCACTGCATAGAGAATCGTTTACTGTGCAAGCTGTGAGTACGTACCTGTGGGTTGCTTGACTCTGTGCTCCATGTTGTCCTTCCTAGGCACCGTCCGCTGGGTTTGGCGAGGAGACGGATGAATCCTCGCGTGTACCGACCGCTGGTGGACCTGTCGACAATGGAAGAACGCCACATTATCCTGACCTACCGGCTTGACAGTGCCACTATACATGAACTGTGTGCCCAGCTGGAGCCCGACCTGATGTCCCCCATCCGCCAACCCACAGGGATTCCCCCTCTGGTGCAGGTCCTGTCAGTACTCCATTTCCTGGCAAGTGGGTCATTTCAGACAACAGTGGGAATTGCTTCTGGGATGTCTCAGCCCATGTTTTCGAAGGTGTTATCCAGAGTGTTGTCTGCCCTGATGAAATACGTGAGGAGCTACATCATTTTCCCTGAGGTGGGCGAATTGGCTACAGTGAAGGGTGATTTCTACGCCCTTGGACATATTCCCAACGTCATTGGTGCCATTGATGGGACCCATGTGGCTTTGGTTCCCCCAAGAGACAGGGAGCAGGTGTACAGGAACAGAAAAAGTTACCATTCCATGAACATCCAGGTGGTGTGTTTGGCTGACCAGTACATCTCGCATGTAAATGCCAATTTCCCAGGGTCAGTGCATGACGCCTACATCCTGAGGAATAGCAGCATCCCTTACGTGATGGAACAGCTAGAGAGACACCGTGTATGGCTATTGGGGGACTCTGGGTACCCCAACCTGTTGTGGCTACTGACCCCAGTAAGGAATCCCCGGACCAGGGCAGAGGAACGGTACAATGAGGCCCATGGGCGTACTAGGAGGGTGATCGAACGCACCTTTGGCCTCCTAAAGGCAAGGTTTCGGTGCCTGCATATGACAGGTGGATCTCTAATGTACTCACCTAAGAAGGTGTGTCACATCATTGTGGCCTGCTGCATGCTTCACAACCTGGCTTTGCGCCGCCAGGTGCCTTTCCTGCAGGAGGATGGTCGAGACGGTGGTGTTGTGGCAGCTGTGGAACCTGTGGAGAGTGACGAGGAGGAAGACGACGGGGCTGAAACAGACAACAGGGACAGAATCATTGAACAGTACTTCCAATAGGACACAGGTAACAATTCAAACATAATTTAGTAAATGTGAACTACTCTCCTGCATCTCTGCTGCCTGTCTATTTGCCCCAGTGTATGATGACTGAGTTGTGGCTTTTCCCTCCCTATTTCAGATCTGGGGTCCCCACTACGAGTCCTGTGCTTCGTTTCCCCATGGACTACAGCTTTGTGGCAGCTGTTTGTTGACTTCACTATGTACAAGGACATATTTGCACTGTCATGTCAATTACAATATTTTGAAATCACAGCCAGACTCCAGATAGTTTTGTGCAAAATAGGTGTTTATTTCAGTGCTCAAAATGGGATGGGTGGTTTCAAGTGGGTGGGGGCTATGGTGAAGGAATGTCCATGGCAGAGTCCAGAGTAACAGTCACACAGGTGCATTGTCCAGAGGCCTGTGGAGAGATGGAGCATGGGCAGTTCAAGGATGGACAGGGTGACAATGTGGGACAGTGGGATGACATCAGGTGGTATCCTTTGCTGGCGGGGGTCTTGACATCCTACTCTGTCTTCTTGCGAGATCTCAGGGCCCTCTTGCGGGGTGGTTCTTCTCCTTCAGGAGGTGGGGGTCTGGTGGGCTGCTGTTGTGCGGGGGCCTCCTGTCCACTAGCGCCGGCGGAGGTGGTTGGCTGTTCTTGGTCCAGGCTAGTGGCAGGGGCCCTTTGTTGTTGTTGAGTGTCCGTCCTGGTGTTGATGAGGTCCTGCAGCAGCCCTACCATGGTAACCAGGGTGGAGGTGAGGGCTCTGATGTCCTCCCTGTACCCCCGATAGTGTTCCTCCTGCAGTACCTGGATCTCCTGGAACCGGGCCAGTACCGTCACCATCGTCTCCTGGGAGCGGTTGTATGCTCCCATGATGGTGGTGAGGGCCTCGTGGAGAGTGGGTTCCCTGGGCCCGTCCCCCCCCTGTCGCACAGCTGCCCTCCGAGTTGCCCTGTTTCCCTGGGCCTCTGCCCCCTGGCCGGTGTGCCCACTACCACTGCCCCCAGGTCCCTGTTGTTGTTGGGGTGGTGGGTTATCCTGGGTGCCCTGTAGTGGTAGACACACCGCAGATTGACGCGCCCTGGAGACAGAGGCATGGGCCCGCTGGGTGGGAGCTGTGCTGGTGTTCCCAGAGGGGTTTGGGTCTGTAGTGGCCTGTGCCTGTGTGAGGGGAACCGACTGTCCAGAGGTCCCCGATGGTCCGGGCTGGTCATCAGTGTCCAGGTCGACAGAGCTGCTGTCATCGCTGACGGCCTCTTGGGTGGGGGGTGTGGAGAATTCTGGGCCCTCCGTGGCGGTGTGTTGACGGTCGGGTCCTGCAGGGGTATAGAGGTATGGTTATAGTTTCAATGTGTGGCATATGGGTGTATCTGTGGGTTCCCGTGTCCCCAAGTGCTGGCATTCGTGTGTGGGGGCTTTGGTGAGGGTGGCTTGTGGGGGGATGTGTATATGCATTGGGCATGCTTTGGTGATGGGTGTCCATGCTTAGTGGACGCATGCAGGCCTAGGTTTTGGGATGTGTGGGTTGTGATGGTGAGACATTGGCAGGGAATAGGTGTGCTGGGGGTGGGGGTGATGATGGTGGTGGGGGTGAGGATGGTGGTGGGGGTGAGGGTGGGGGTGAGGATGGGGGTGGGGGTGAGGGTGGGGTTCGAGGATGGGGGTGAGGGTTGGGGTATGATTTGGCATGCAGGTGGGGGGGAAGCAGTAGTGAAGCTTCAACTTACCAGTGTCCATTCCTCCGCCGACTCCTGCGAGGCCGTCAGGATGCAGGATGTTCAAGACTTCCTCCTCCCATGTTGTAAATTGTGGGGGTTGAGGTGGGGGTCCTCCGCCAGTCTTCTGCACGGCGATGTTGTGCCTGGATACCATGGAACGCACCTTCCCCCGTAGGTCGTTCCATCGCTTCCTGATGTCTTCCCGATTTCTGGGGTGCTGTCCCACAGCGTTGACCCTGTCGACAATCCTCTGCCATAGCTCCGTCCTCCGGGCAATGCTGGTGTATTGGACCTGTGTGCCGAAGAGCTGGGGCTCTACCGAACGATTTCCTCCACCATGACCCTGAGTTCTTCGTCTGAGAAGCGGGGGTGTCTTTGGGGTGCCATGGAGTGGTGTGTATGATGTGTGGGGTGGAGTATGTGTAGTTAAGTGTGTTGAGTGTGGTGGTGTGTGTTGTTTTGTGTGTGGATATTGTGTGGGTGATGGTGTAGTGTGCCTCTGTGTGATGGTATTCTGTGATCGCTGATGTGTCTCTCAGTGCTTCTTTCTGAATTTTTTGTCGTAGGGGTTTGTGGGTGATGTGGGTGTGTGTTTTATATTGTATTGTGTGTGTGGGAGTGGTGTGTGTATGTGTATCAGGTGTGCTCAATTCAAATGTCCAATGTGGCTGAGTTTTGTTCGTTTGTGTGTATTCTGACCGCGGCGGTGTGTACCGCCAATGGAAAACCGCGTTTGAAAGACCGCCGCGTGGATTCGTGGGTCGTAATGGCATGGGCGTATTTCTGTTGGCGTGACGGTGGAGGTTTGGTCACCTCCACTTTTCCGCCGACCGCTGGTCTGGCGGTCTGTTGTGGCTGTCGGATTTTCGGAGGTTTGGCTGCTGCGGGTCAGAATGACCGTGGCGGGTTACCGCGACCGCGGCGGAATTATGGAGGATTTCTGACCGGCGGTAGGCGCCTTTTACCACCGAGGTCAGAATGACCACCTAAATGTAGATGTATTTTGCAAAACTGAAGGAGAAAACAGGGAAAAATAGCAAGAACTTGCTGCTTATTTATTTGTAGAAGAACGTTTTGATTTGTCTTTGCAGCAAAATATTTGTAAGTACCACTATGATAAATTAGAGGATCAGATAACACTAGCTAGCGCAGTGTATAATAGGTTAGAACTTGTGAGTATTCCAGAACAGCTACAAGACTTAGATGTTTATGAATCTATCCTTATAAAATCTTTACATCAATTTCAAGCAATTATATGTTTGGATCCAAAGGTAGGTAAATTGCATCCAACAGAGTTATTGAAAGGACTTAAGGGAAGAGTAGTGTATTTGCCATTAGACTTTTAAAAAATGTTGAAATTATTGGAATAGAGAGACAATGAAGAGTCACTTATTATTCTGGTAAATGGTGTACCTACTAAAAATAAAATAATTTGGCAAGCGTTACTTGATGTTAATAAAGTGAAACAAGCAACCTTATACCTGGTAAAAAATGTTGTTTATGAAAAAAATTTTGATATACACAGTAATGTGAAAATGTTGATGATGATGAGAGTTTGACAGCAAGTGGACAAGTAGTAAAAGTAGATCCATCCTGATCAGAAAAAAATTGATAAGGCACTCAAGCATCCATTATATTTCAAAGAAGTAATTGGTGATGCTATAGATCTTTACCAGGTGAAGCAAGAAAAGGGAGCTCCCATGAGTGTGTGGGAGAAGAGTTTAGAGGCTTGCTGCTTTCCACACTTATTTTCCACAGGAGTAGGAGGTCGTTACGATGGCCGGCCCATACAAATACCAGCAGCTGAATACCAATCAACACGATTATATTTAGATTATGCAAGATTTAGACAGTGTGTTCAATACATATTTCTCCTTCTATTTGATAGTGACTTGTCTGGTCTTTCATATGCAGTGAATCATATTCTAAAAACAGGAGTCAATCTTCACAATATGTCTGCAAGAGATCTTATTAACAGCATTCATGAAAAGGATGAAAACTTGAAATGTAACGTAATTGATTTAATGGAGTGTCGTCATGGTACAAATGAATACTGGTTCCGTTGTCATGGAGAACTGAAATGTATGCTAAGAAAACAAGGACTACTGGTTTTTGACATTGAGTTGTGCAGAGTATGCATGGGATGATCTAATTGAATTGTTGAGAGAATCAAATTCAGATCTTACAGATATCAATTTGACGACAGCTGGAGAACTCTGCTCATTAGATCCTGCTAATGTTTGTAGCTATTTCAATCACAAGTTCCAAGCTATACTTGCTTTTATCTGCAACAAATCCAATCCTCCTCTTGGAAAAATTATTGATTTCTTTTGGCAGAAAGAGTACCAGGTGCTCCTCACATTCATATGTTACTATGGGTAAAAGAAACACCCAAATTTGGAGCAGAAAGTGATGAGTCTGTGTTGTCTTTTATAGATCAGTATGTTACATGTGCAATACCAAAACAGATTGCTCAAAAATGTCTCATGGAACAAGTTGCATTTCCGCACATAGAGGTGGGAAGTACTGTCGTTGATCATACAGATCAAAAGACATTTTATACAAGATGTCAATTTGGATTTCCAAGGCCTGTTGTTTGCAAAGGAAGAGTAAACAGCCTTTTATCTTCAGTGAGATATACACTAACATGGAAATCACCAAAGAACACATATATCTTAAAAAGAAGTGAAAACTCCTTTTGGAAAGTGGATTATTGGGGAGGGCAAGTAAGCACCTACACTTAGCAATAGGCCACTAACCCCCGCTAGGTCCAGTTAGGTCTCAATAAATTAAACCTAGCTCAATCCTTGGTAGCTTGGCCATGAGTGTTAAATCTTAACGTAGGAGACAAGCGTGTAAAGCATTTAAAAATCACAAACAGTAAATAGGGGCCCATTATAAATAATTGAAGCCTCCTTTTAACACCTGCTCTGAGCAGGCGTTACAAGTGCCATATAAAATGGTGCAAGGAAATCTCTAAGATTTCCTTGAGCCATTTTTTCAGCACCCCCTAAGGGGGAAGCCCCCTTTGGATACAATATGCCTGGTGCAGGCATAATGTAGTGCAAAGGGTTGCAAAGTGGTGTAATGCATGCATTGTGCCAATTTGTAAATATGGCATTAGGATTTTGGCCTTGTTGAGCCACATTAGCGTAAAAAAAATGATGCTAATGTGGCGCAAGGTGGCGCTAGGGGCTTATAAATATGCTCTTAAAAGTGCCAATCTGGCCTTCTAGTTGCACTAGACCGAGGCAACGTCAATATTTGAGACCGACCGCGATAGAGCCCTGCTCGGCTACAGCAGGCGGAGGCCCCGGTCAAATGTTTACCATTCGGACTCATAAGTTTGGTGGTACCAGGATCACCATTTTCGCGGTCGTGCCCCCATAGGGCCCATGGAGAAGACCGTGGAATTATGACCATGGAGGTCTTCCCATACATAACACAGCCAAACTACCACCAGCACCAGTCATGCCGCCACGGATGACGGTACCACCTCCAGGCTGACGGACATCATATTTCCGTTAGACACATTACAGGGCTGCACACCGTGAAGGCTTCTGCCGCAGTCGCACCACCATGAAAACCCTGGTGGAAACCAACTCTATGAATGGAGACACTCACGTTCTGGAACACTTACCAATCTGGAGCAGCCATGGTACACAAACTGGAACTCCTCCCACTGCTCCTGCTTGCACAATGACTCCGGAACCAGCACCGGAGACAACAACCGTGAGTACACACATCTGACTCTGTAGCAAAAACCCAAAGTACACACGCACACACAACATAAACATCCAGGTTGGCAGGCGACAGCACACACAAAAGGAACCACACATCCATACGCACACACACTAACAAACACGCATGCACACCCATACTACACACACACCCATACTACACACTGTACGGCCAACACACATGTGCAATACATACAGTAACCCACAGATAAACAGCACCGGCACAGTAGAACACAGCATTACACAACAGCACAGATTCACACGACACCACAACTGTAACTACACAAACACTTCATCAAGCAATTTCAGTGCACACCTCCACATGACACCACATACATACTACAACACGTAACAACACCTGACAACCAATATACACATTCACACAGCCATACAATAAAACATATGTCTTACCATGCTAACACAACCCACAACGCATCTGATACATCCTTCACCAGACACATGCACTCACCTACAACAAACACACAAGGGTACACAACACCACCATTACACATGTCAACACAAACAATACACAATTAATCCACATACATGCATGTACCAAACACATATCCTACACACAATACACAGCCATCACAATGGGACAACTGCCAGGGCCACACACACACAAGCAGGCCAGAAACTACAGCTAACACAACCAACATACACACATATGTCACACAAAGAAACAAACCAAAGGTGGCAAATACAAAACAGCTGTGTGGAAAGAAAGGCAGGACATGTACGTTACCATTGAATCCAACAACCGGTTGGGCCATATGTATTAAAAACTTTAAATAGAGAAGAAAATAAATAACTATATAATTAGCAGGCCATTGGCCTATCCAATGTCCAAAGTGCCATAGGCACAAATGGCACCTCTGTGTGCCCCTACTTGACTCCTGACTGCTACAATAACCCAGATCTGTGACTGGGGGTGAGTGTTTGCATTATTTAGCACTGCGTCCACCATCCTTTTGTGTTGCTAAAGTTGCCCTAAGTGGGAAGGGTATGCCCAGACGTGGGTCCCTTGCTCACTGTGCCACTGGATTCAAGCTAGCCTGGCTGATGAAGGGTGAAACCCTGGAACCGGTCCCAGGATGCTTCTTTCCGGTCCAGTGAGGACCTGGCTTGGCAGTTTGGGCTGGACTGTTCCCGTGAGGGACAGGGTCAAGACTGATTTACATATGGCTGGGTCCCAACTGGGGTGGCATGGTGAGCAAATGAACGATGGATTAAACCCAGATCTGTGACTGGGAGTGAGTGTTTGCATTATTCAGCACTCCGTCTATCATCCTTTTGTGTTGTTAAAGTTGCCCTAAGTGGGAAGAGTATGCCCAGATGTGGGTCCCTTGCTCACTGTGCCACTGGATTCAAGCTAGCCTGGCTGATGAAGGGTGAAACCCTTAAACCGTCCCAGGATGCTTGTTTCCGGTCCAGTGAGGACCTGGCTTGGCAGTTCGGGCTGGACTGTTCCCATGAGGGACAGGGTCAAGACTGATTTGCATATGGCTGGGTCCACACTGGGGTGGCATGATGAGCAAAAGAACGATGGATGGAACCCAGATCTCTGACTGGGGGTGAGTGTTTGCATTATTCAGCACTCTGTCCATCATCCTTTTGTGTTGCTACAATGACCTCCACAGAGTAGAGGCACCAAGGGGGCAGACAGGAACCTCAGAGTTTGGGGGAAAGGAGGGGGTTTGGGCTTGGGTTTGGGAGGGGGGTCTTTGGGCTTGTGAGGGGCTTTCTTGGGCTTGGGAGGGGTTGACTTCTTGGCAGGGAAAGGGGCATGGATACTAGCAGGGGGGTATGGGGAGGACTTGGAGGTAGAGGGGATGGACTTGGGGAGAGATACAGACCATTTGAGGGTATCCCAGCGTGGGAGAGGAGTAGGGAACAGGGAAAATTGCAAGAGGAAATTATTTTTAGACACACGGGCAGTCATGGCAAAAAAGTTTGGGAGTGAAGGTAGAGGGAGTGGTTGTAGGAGGTGTTGCTATGGATGTGTTAAGTGCAAGTGCGTGCAATGAATGCTTGTGGGTGCTGGGTGTCTGTTGGGTGAGTGAGTGAGCATTTTTGTGTATTGGGTGGATGAAGTGCTGGGAGATGCCATGCTGGATGAGTGACTGTCTGTTAGGGTGCTGTCTGCAAGTATGGTAGATGTGCTGCATGTGGGTGGGTCAGTGGGTGTGTTGGCTGCAGATGTGGTGAGTGGGGTGGTTATCTGCAGGTCTGCTATTATGCTGACTGTTGGTAAGATAGGAGTTGTGGCTGGATTAATCAATGTTGGTGTGGTGGCTGCTGGAGCCTGGTATAGTGTGTGTGAAGGAGGTGGTGGTGGGGGAGTCCGTGCAAGTAGTGGATGTTGGTGTGTTTGCAGGTAGGTGCTGTTTGTGTGCATGCCGGTGGTGGGTCTTGTGGTGTTTGTGTTGAGATGGTGTATGTTTGTGTTTTTGTGTGATTTGGCTGGGATTGGGAAATGGGGGTTTGGGTTTGGGAAGAGGTATATGGAGGTGGAATGGTACACAAAGGGTGACTGGCTACCATCAGTGTGGAGGACAGAGCCTGAAAGGGTCTCTGTAGGCCAGCCAGTGTACTGTGAATGCCCTCCAGGAACACATTGCTCTGCTGGACTTGAGCGGCCAGTCCCTGGATGTCATTCACGTTGATCGACTGCCCCACAGAGATCGACCTCAGGAGGTCAATAGCCTCCTCACTGAGGGAAGCAGGGCTGACTGGGGCAGGGACAGAGGTGCCTGTGGCAAAGAAGATGCCCACCTTCCTGGGTGAGTGGGCGTGGGACAAACGCTGAGGGGCTCCTGGGAGGGAGGAGCTGGTAGGGGGGGTGGCGGCTGTACCTGTTGATGTGGGGGCACAGAGGGGCCCACCACTGCAAGGGAGCTCCCATCAGAGGAGGAGTCGCTGTCGCTGATGTCACCTCCTGTCCCCGCCGTGGAGCTCCCCTCGCCCTCCGTCCCACTGGTGGCTTTAGACTCTGTTGTCTCGTCCTCCAGGGCCAAGTGGGATGCAGCTCCCTCCTGCTCCGGTACCACTGCTCCTCCGGCTGATGATGCTATTGCACACAAGAACAGGGAGACCACAAAAGGTGGGGGAAAGACAGAAAAATACATTTTCAGTGCATGCAATACCACTACCATTGGCGGACACTACAGACACAGCAGCCCTCTGCACTACGCCATGCACTTAGAGTTCCTAGATTAATCACATGTCCATGGGGTATAAGGCCTATGCCCGATTGCTGCACACATGGAAGTCACAGGAGCCTGACTAGGTGCAGATGGCTCTTACCACTAGTGGGGTTAGGGTGCCACATAGCCTGCCTCACAAAGGGTCCTTGCCTACAAAGCTCGCCCTGGCCTAGGGTAACCCACTTCCCACCTCCCCCACCCAGACACCTCACAATGTGCGCAGTCAGATGGATGTGAATGTACTCACCCCCTGTTGGCTGCTGTGATGCCCTCAAGTGCCCATCCAACTCTGGATGCGCCACCGCCAGGATCCGGAACATCAGGTGGGTCATGGTGCGACGGGCAACCCTCCCGCGTTGGGAGGCCATCCCCAGCTGGGACTCTGCCGTCTTCTTGCTCCAGCGTCGAATGTCCTCCCATCTTTTCCGGCAGTGAGTGCTCTGTCTGTGGTGGACCCCCAGGGTCCGGAGGTCCTTGGCGATGGCACGCCAAATATCCTTCTTCAGGATGCAGTATAGCCAAGACCTGCTCCTCCCATGTTGTTAGTTGTGGGGGAGGAGGTGAGTGTCCGCCTCAGTTAAAGTCATTCTCCATCTGTCCAAGTGTGGAGTGCAAGAGGATGGAAACGATTAAACAAGTAGCCAATGAAGGGAAAATGAGAAAATCCCAAAAAGGGAAAAAGCAGGGAAGAAAAATTAAAAGGCGGATTCCCAAAAGAAAACCTGGAAAGGTAAAGTTTGATGGCCTGACTCATTCAGGAATCTCTCCACCCATGGCTACCACCAAGAAAGACCCAATTGAGGAGAGGATGAATGTTTTTACAGTTCAGGAAGCCATAGTACCAACTCCTATTAAGGGAGAACTCACTCTAACTCCCTTCTGAGATCATCCCGTGGACAAACCGGATGAACTATTGAGTATAAAGAATGTGACCTCTTCCCTAATCCACATGCTGATGTGTTCTGTGATACCTTGCAATTAATTCCTGACAACATGGTTGGTGGAGTTTCTAATGGGGAGAGGGAGAATCCTCTAAATTTTTCTGGGTCAATGTTGTGTGTTGAGTTTTGTGCTTTATTCGACTCAAATGTATCTTTAACCCCTTCGCTGCCAGGCCTTTTCCCCCTCCTGTGGCAGGCTTTTTTTTGCCTATTTGGGGCAGTTCGCGCTTAGGCCCTCATAACGTTTTGTCCACATAAGCTAACCAAGCCAAATTTGCGTCCTTTTTTTCCAACATCCTAGGGATTCTAGAGGTACCCAGACTTTGTGGGTTCCCCTGAAGGAGGCCAAGAAATTAGCCAAAATACAGTGAAAATTTTGTTTTTTTCAAAGAAATGGTAAAAAGTGGCTGCAGAAGAAGGCTTGTGGTTTTTCCCCTGAAAATGGCATCAACAAAGGGTTTGCGGTGCTAAACTCAGCAGCTTCCCAGCTTTCAGGAACAGGCAGACTTGAATCAGAAAACCCAATTTTTCAACACAATTTTGGCATTTTACTGGGACATACCCCATTTTTGCAATTTTTTGTGCTTTCAGCCTCCTTCCAGTCAGTGACAGAAATGGGCAAGAAACCAATGCTGGATCCCGGAAACCTAAACATTTCTGAAAAGTAGACATAATTCTGAATTCAGCACGGGGTCATTTGTGTAGATCCTACAAGGGTTTCCTACAGAAAATAACAACTGAAAAAGAAAAATATTGAAATTGAGGTGAAAAAAACATCAATTTTTCTCTACATTTTACTCTGTAACTTTTCCCTGCAATGTCAGATTATCGAAAGCAATATACCGTTACGTCTGCTGGACTCCTCTGGTTGCGGGGATATATAGGGCTTGTATGTTCATTGAGAACCCTAGGTACCCAGAGCCAATAAATGAGCTGCACCCTGCAGTGTATTTTCATTCTATACCGGGTATACAGCAATTCATTGGCTGAAATATAAAGAGTAAAAAATAGCTATCAAGAAAACCTTTGTATTTCCAAAAAGGGCACAAGATAAGGTGTTGAGGAGCAGTGGTTATTTGCACATCTCTGAATTCTGGGGTGACCATACTAGCATGTGAATTATAGGGCATTTCTCAAATTGATGTCTTTTTTACACACTCTCCTATATTTGGAAGGAAAAAATGTAGAGAAAGACAAGGGGCAATAACACTTGTTTTGCTAATCTATGTTCGCCCAAGTCTCCTGATAAAAATGATACCTCACTTGTGTGGGTAGGCCTAGCGCCCGCAACAGGAAATGCCCCAAAGCGCAACGTGGACACATCCCTTTTTTTGACAGAAAACAGAGGGGTTTTTTACGAAGTGCCTACATGTAGATTTTGGCCTCTAGCTCAGCCGGCACCTAGGGAAACCTAGCAAACCAGAGCATTTTTGAAAACTAGAAACCCAGGGGAATCCAAGATGGGGTGACTTGTGGGGCTCTGACCAGGTTTTGTTACCCAGAATCCTTTGCAAACCTCACAATTTGGCTAAAAAAACACATTTTCCTCACATTTTGGTGACAGAAAGTTCTGGAATCTGAGAGGAGCCACAAATTTCCTTCCACCCAGCGGTCCCCTAAGTCTCTCGATAAAAATAGTACCTCACTTCTGTGGGTAGGCCTAGCGCCCACAAAAGGAAATGGGCCAAAACACAACATGGACACAACATATTTTTTCACAGAAAACAGAGGTGTTTTTTGCAAAGTGCCTACCTGTGGATTTTGGCCTCTAGCTCAGCCGGCCCCAGGGGGGGCAGAAATGCCCTAAAATAAATTTGAGTCGCTCCCCATCTCTAAAAAAACAAACATACAAAAAAAAAAACACACAGAGGTTTCTGCCCCCCCGGGTGCAGATCGGCCTAATAATAGGCCGATCTGCCCCCCGGGGGGCAGATATGGCCTCAAATAAATTTGCCCCCCCACACCCCCCCCGGGAGCGACCCTTGCCTACGGGGTCGCTCCCCCTGCGTGACATTGGCGGCAAAAAACAAATCCCCGGTGCCTTGTGGTTTCTGCCCCCTTGGGGGCAGATTGACCTAAAATCGGCCAATCTGCCCCCAAGTGGGGCATAAATGGTCTAAATACAATTTGCCCCCGAGGGGAGCGACCTTTGCCTAATGGGTCGCTCCCCACCTCTAAAAAACCAAACAAAACAAAAAAACACACAAAAAAAATTGTCTTCCCCTTCCATCCCCGCCTTGGGGGGCGGGGGAGTGCACAGGGGGGGGGGGCGCTAGTGCTCCCCCAAGTTCCTGTGTGCCTTGGACGAGGTGACCTCGTCCAAGGCACACGGGAGCTGTAGCCTTGGACGAGGTCATCTCGTCCAAGGCACAGAACGGGTTAAATTATTCTCTCCTAATTTCATGTTTTGCAGATACACCGAAGTTAAGTTTAATTGAAAGTGGTGATATTGTTTGCATATCTTTAATACAGGAACACGATTCTGCAATATCACGTGTTTGGTTTGACTCTAAAACTATTGCAAATTTGATCTTAGTAAATAGTGAACAATTGCAATGTAGAGGTATAGATGTGGTCCCAATTATGAAGATGGACTCCCATTTCCAGTTCCAAAGATTCCAGTCCCCATCCCGCCCCAGGCGTGAATAAAAGCAACATCACCCTTGGGTGTGGCTCCCCAGCCCCTCCCTCGGAAAGTATGAAGGTCTCTCTTTACCGGGGAGGAAGAGTGGTGAAGCTGGTTAAAGAGAAGCAGTCTCCCTCCAGGAGCCCTCCCAAGATGATTGGAGCTGGTTGGCAGGTGCTTTAAATAATAGTAAGGGAAAGGGGAACAACCTACAACAGGGTTTTTAACCATAACCTTCATGTGGTCTCCTGGAATGCTGCAGGATTGGAGAATTATATAGGTCAATTAGACCATATCTGTTCTCTTCAAGTGGATCTAATCTGCATCCAGGAGAATTGGAGCGTAACTAATATTTCTTGCCCGGGGTACCTGGTTTTGAGTCATAAAGCACAACCGTCTAAATTAGGGCATGCAAAAGGGGGTACTGTAATACTTTTAAGCGACAATCACAAATGGAAGTTTGTAATACCAGATAATTGGAATTGTGCCCATACTGAAGGATGGTAGAAAAATGGCAATTTTAGTGGTAAATGCTTATATTCCCCCTGATAAGGAGTATGATAGGATGTTATTGCATATGTTGAATTATATCTCTTCTTTTTTAAGTACACATGCAACAGTATTTGAAGTATTAATAGCGGGGGACTTAAATTGTAATATTTTGAATGCATCCCTCTCGATCTTTAGTGATATAGAAAGGGAATCCCTCCTTAATATTTCACCTATTCATTTGCCACCTGTAATTGTGACAGACAAAAGGGGGTTTGCATTGCTAAAAGGTGTGAAGGAACTCAGCTGTATAATTCAGAATGGCCGATTTCAGTCGGACTCCCCTGCGGGTTTTACTCACAAATCTAATTTGAGTAATTCCATCATTGATTATTTTTGGGCCTCCTATTCCTTAGCACTAATTGTGGAGGATATGCTGATCATGGATACTTCACTTAGGCCCATATTTATACTTTCCTTGAGCCGCTTTTGCGTCACTTTTTGATGCAAAAGCGGCGCAAACTTACAAAATGCAGTTGTATTTTGTGAATTTGCGCCACTTTTGCGTCACAAAATGACGCAAATCCGGCGTTAAAAAAGTATAAATATGGGCCTTAGTGACCATAAGATTTTGAGCCTCTCCCTAAAACTCCAAATGTCTCCTATTGAAACATGGAACCTTAAGAATCAAAATTTGAACTTTAATGCAAAAACAGGCTGAACCCATTGGACACCTTTGAAAATCTCATCCCTAAACAAATTACGTGAATTAGTGTTGAGTAATACTGTTGTCTGGCATAAAGATCCACTAAAATCTTTCTCTGAATTTATGGGAAATATTATTTAGAAAATCCAGTCTAAATGTATTAAACCCCAACAACAGAAATTAAGGCTCCCTCTTCTCCCTCTTCTCCTTCTGAACAGGGAAATTAATAGATTGGCTAGGTTACAGTATGGGGGGGAAGTGGAGGAGAGGGGTAGAAGAATTTCCCTTCTCAAGTGGAGAAAAGCACGGATTAAGGCGAGAATAAGGAAGGAGGAAGTAGATCAGCGCTGGATTGCTCTACGGGAAGCAGCCAGGATGAAAGACGGTCGTAAATTCTGGTCACTTATCTCTGAAGGCTGTGGGTCTCGTAAAGCTTCCTCAGCACCACCAATTGCTGAGTTAGAATGGAGGAACTATGGGCCTCATTACGACCCTGGCGGCCTGCGGTAAGCTGGCGGTAACACCGCCAACAGCCATACCACTGGCCCTTCCAACATACTGCTAGGCTTCCGCCTGGTGGTCATGATCAACAGGGCAGCGGTGCAAGCACCGCTTCCCTGGGGATTATGAGTCACCAACCACCAGCCTGACCATGGCGGTACACACCCCCATGGAAAGACTGGGGTTAGGGGGACTCGGGATGCCCCTGGGGGCCCCTGTACTGCCCATGCACTTGGCATGGGCAGTGCAGGGGCCCTCAGGCACAGTTACGTATTTCACTGCCCGAATTTCCTGCTGCACATCAACATTCCCGCCGGCTTTATTACGAGCCGGCGGCAATGTTGATATGACTTTTCTGCTGTTTCTGTCCGCTGGCCCACCGGAAAAGTAATAATAGGGAGCCATATATACCCCAGCACTTTTTAAAGGACCGCCAAATTTGTAACAAGGGCCTATATCCTCTCCCTGTATGTGGAAAATGAGGTTGTGGAATTAGAAGAACTGGACCTAAGGCCTGGTTGTTGTTTGGAACCCGGTGCTTTTGGTGCACCTACAACCATCGAGATAGAGGGGTTTATAAGGTAAATGAGGGCATCAAGAGCGATGGATCCCGATCAAGTCCCTATGGCAGTAATTAAAAAAGAGCCCTCTCTCTGGGCGAAGATCTTTAACCTGGTTTTCCACTCTTGCTATTTGTATGGTACTATCCCAGCGTCTTGGACAGGGAGTATCATCGTCCCTTTGTATAAAAAGGGCAATAAATCTTTATTGATAAATTATCGGCAAATAGCACTGTTGGACGCTGTTGGTAAGATCTTTGCTAAAAGCATACTAATTCAGCTAACCTCCTGGGTAGAAGAAAACTCGTCCTCCCTATTGAGCAGGCAGGCTTCAGGAAGGAGCATAACACCCTGGATAATATTCTTTTAGTGCAGGTCATAAACGAAAAATACGTTCTGCTTGGGGGGGGGTTGTATATGCCGCTTTTATTGACTTTTCTACAGCTTTTGACAGGGTAGACCGTAAGTAATTATGGAAGAAAAGAAAATTGGGCGTTCCTTTAAATTTTCTACGCCTAATTATAGCCTTGCATACTTCAGTGTGGTGTAAAATACTGCTAGGCGGAGAACAGGGTCTTTCTTCTAAATTTGTGACAAAAAGTGGTTTAAAACAGGGTTGTCTGTTGGCTCCTCTTCTTTTTTCCTTATATATTTATGACTTGCCATCTGTATTAGGGAACACCCAAGGGGTTGCACCCACAATTGGAGGCACTTCAAGTTCTTGCCTTCTGTATGCCGACAATATAGTTGTGCTAGATCTCTCCCCGAAAGGTCTCAACAGGCGGCCTTACATGATTTTTTGAATCAGTACTATTTAAAAATAAATCTATCAAAATCCCAAGTAGTATGCTTTCAGGGGAATAAATCCTGTAAAAAAAAATTTTTTATATGGACGGTGGGTAGCAGAGGCTGAAATCGTATTGTTTTTTGGGAAAAATCCTGACCTGTTCCCTTAGTGACCGAGACCACATTTGTAAGAATAGTAGCAAGGCTTTGAATCTCAGGGGATATTAGCCTTTTATAAAGCAGTGGGCCAGTGGCATTTCTCGTACCTCTCGTACCTACTCTCGGTCTATCAAGCAAAAATACCATCTACTATCCTGAATGCCATCAAGGGAATAAATATCTCGAAATGGGAAATTCTGAATAAAATTTGAGGCCGGATTCTAAGAAGCCTGGCTGCCTGTAATACCTCAGTTTCTAAGGTTAGAAGTGGTTTTGTGAGTATCTATATATGGGCTTAGCTGCAGTAATTCAGAGAGCTCATTGTTTAGCCCAGCGTACAGCACAATCTTTGAGATCCTTAGCCTATAAAGAAATATTTGGCTCACTAAGAGATAATTCTCATTTTTATTGAAATATTAGCCGTGCAACGCAAATTCTTCAGTTAGGTGTTCATTCGCTGTTATCTCAACAACCCTTGTTATTTAAAACGAGTCTAAAAAAAGCTACAAGGGAAAAAAGTTTCTTATTAGACATGGAGTTTTGCACTAAAAAGTGAAGGTTAAGGGCACTAACAAATTCTGCGATTTTTAATTATCCACAACCCTACTTACGGTGGAACTTACCCTACGGAGTAAGACGTTTCCTCATCTTGTTGAGATTTAACCAGTTACCTCTATGAGATGTAACTGCTAAGTGGGGTGGTTCCTTAAATATCTGTGATCTTTGCCAGCTAGGGATACAACATTTTGTGCGTGTGCTATTTGTTTGTTCATCCTTAGATGAGTTACAGAAAAAATGGTTGAAACCGCTATGTGTGCAATTCAACATATGTTCTTATGATGGGGTATTGAAATTCATGTATAATCCTCTGAATTAAATATTCCGTTTTAGGATGTTTACATTTTTTAAGGACTTTTTGTTTTATTTTTTTAACTCTGGCACCCGCTTGGTAGTTATAATTTACAGCCACAATTTTTTATGTTTTGGTATTCTTATGTTAGGGATGTGTGATAGGCCCTTTGGTCTGGGTGTAGGCATCAACTCTCCTGTTAATTGGTATTTTATTCTCCAGAACAAGTTACACATCCACTGAAAGACCCATTAAAATACCCACACAGCTCCCCACTGTACAATAAAGACTCCCATATGTGAACTCACCCAAGCATCTATTAACACAAGCACTATCTCATATACACACCACTCATACAGCTTTTACCAGACAAGTACAGACACTCATACATACACTGCCACAGAGCTAAAGACTCTTACACACCTAGTCTTATACCCATAAAGTCTCACACACTAAATGAATCATCCATACAGCCACTCACACACCTACTCACAAACCCAAACAATGACACATCTGTTTACTCACCTATATAGTGAATCATATACCAACTCTCTAACGTATAGATATACCAAGACATGTACTCAGTGATGTATAAGTTTTTAAGACAAGCAGTTACATCTCTCACAACAACTTTTTCACTCATAATCACTGACTCACCCATCCAATCAGTCATTCACTCACTTACACATAAAAACACATACACAACCATACACACAAACATAAATTCGCTCATTTTCTCAAACACTCATGTAGCCTCTAAAAGAACATCTCAATCATCTTTTTTAGAAAACCAAACACCCCCACAGTCACACATACACCCACTCATTCACCCTGTTGTCTACCAATACATCCATTTAAACTCCCACTCACTCTCCCATCCAGGTACTAACACAGCTAATTACTTAATTATATAGCCAGTAATTCAACGACTTGCAAAAACTTGCTGAACTATACTGTATGTCACCTACCACTCAGTCTTTTATACACCAGTAAGTCAACCACTCATTCACACATACAGGCATTCCCACAGCCACTTACCTTAGTATACATTTTAATACACTCACTATAATTTATGAAAGAATCAAAATCAAGGGATGACCGTATCAGTGATGTCATCAGTGATGTAATTTGAGATGTCATCAGTGATGTAATTTGAGATGCCATCAGTGATGTCACTGACCATGTCATGAGTGATATAATCTGTGAGGTCATAAACAGGGCTGTGAGTTATAGTTAGTTGAGGTAACTATAACTGCTGAAATTCTTTGGTTTGGTATGAATGAGTTATGAGCCTAACTATAAAGTCCCTTTAACATTTGTTTTTTTTTGTGAATATATATCTATATATCTATATCTATCTATCTATCTATCTATCTATCTATCTATCTATCTATCTATCTATCTATCTATCTATCTATCTATCTATCTATCTATCTGTCTGTCCATCTATCTGTCTATATATATATATATATATATATATATATATATATATTTGACCTAGTGGTGATTGTCACTAAGTAGTTATAGTTAGGACCTAGTTTTTTATAGAAAGCGTTTTTTGACTCGCCTATATCTTTGCATCCGTTGATGAGTCAAAAGTTTCCCAAAAACATTGACGTTCACTTCAGCTTCTGTCTGGAAGTTTTGGGGTGATCTGTCAAGTGAGGGCTGAGAAAAATGGGGGTCCCAAAATGTGTTTTCCCTATTTTAATTCACATGTGTTGTCCCCATTTTAATTCACAAAGGGGTTTGAACACAACTACCACCCAAACTGCTGGATGGAATTACACCAAATTTGTCAGAAAGGTAGGTGTTGTTCCAGAAAGCACCCTTCTTGTTATTTGGTATATGTACTTTCAGTGTTTTTTGAGATATTAAATAAATATAGAATTTGCATATATATGTATATTATGATATGAAGGCTTTCCAAACCCTCCCGAACTTGTGCGGAGATCTGATTTGCTGCCAAAACTTTATTTGGGGAGTGTTTTCAACCTTAAAAAATGAAAGGGGATAGGGTAGGGACAGCCTGACCACTTAGCTCTGGTGCTGGGGTCCCAGAGGGAAAACATCAGGGCACGAAAGCATTTAATCATTTTTTTGCCAAAAATCACTGCAACTCCAGTTGGAAAAAAAGCAACCATGGGCTCCCACACTTATTTTGAAAAAAGCGTCTGGGTGGGCTAGGTCCAGAGAGCATTTTTTAAGAAAAGGGGTGGGGCGCACAGGCCCACCTCCTGAGAGTCTTGCAGCTACAGGGACAACCACCGCCCTGGGCACCCTCCTCCTGAGGATCAATACATCTCGTGGACTACCCCCTCCCCATGGGTAAAACAGAAACAATGGGGGGCACATGGACACCCATAAGCCCCGGGGACCATCACCTCCAAAGGGCTAAATAACTTGTAATGGGGGCTCCAGGGACCCCTTGAGCCCCGGTGACCACCACCTCCCTGGGGCTGGCCCTGAAAAGTAAAGGAGGGGAGACATATGGCCCCCCTACTGGAGCTAATAATGGACCTGGGTACCACCACTCCCAGGGTGGGCTCCTGCTCTGTCCAGGGTGCCCACCCCTAGGGCATACCGATTTGATTTTGCTTGGTGAAAGCTTTAACAGCTCCCTCAAAACAAAAGCAAACACTCTATTTTGAGGTAGGCGGGAACTGTCAAAATGCTCCCGTTCGCTGGGGATTCACCTCTTTCTCGGCTTGCAGACATGCGGGCAGGGAAACAGATTAAATGATTGCTCTTGCACCCAGAGAGCTGCATTTTCAGTAGCTCCATGTGTGCAATAGCCATGCTTGCTAATGCGGGGGTTGGCCGGGACCCCAGGTGCCTTGAGGCTCCCCCCAGAGTCCAAATCATGCACACTGGTTTCCAAAGAAAACACAGGAGACATGTCCAGGCCCCAACGGATGGGAATCGCTGGAGCCAAAATCAGCTGGGAGAGGGGGCCATGAGACCTCCCCTTCTCCATTTCTATTAGTATTGAAAGTTATTCCCGCCTTTTGCCAGGATGATGGACAGTTTACCAAAGGGGAACCAATTTTGGTGATGTGTTCTTAATGCCGAGGGATATGAGGACATCGCCACAAAACAAAGAACCACTTCCTTTACATAGATAAGAGGAAGGACTCTGGTTTTGTGGAGATGTACATCTCTGTAATCTTGTTGGCCTCGCTATAACAGGATTCATGTTATCACAGCGAAAGACATATAAGTCATAATCACATGGAAAAACACACACAAGGTCTCTGGGGACATTTCCTCGTGGTCCACTATGCAGTTATAGTGTAGAATATGTACTGGACATTTACCCAAGAAGGCAGAAATAACTCTAATTGGGTGGATATTGTGTGCAAAACTGTGGACTCTTGTTGGATAAAAAGGCAGGTGAGGTTCCTTTGTGGCTGAGTCACTCACACAGCTACAGTTACACCCACACATACACCTACTCACAGATGCACTCAGACTCTCATGCAACCATTCACTAACCCACTCAGAAACTCATGTACTCACTCAGAGACCCACACAGACACTGACTCACCCACTCACAAACCCATTCAGAACCTCAAACATCCACTCACAGACCTAGCCATGTGACCTTGTGCCCACCAGGGCACCCAGTCACAATTCTGGGGACTGCAGGGAGCCTGAAGGCTTCTGCAGTCCTAGCCAAGTCCCCACCCTCTGATGCTAAAGCAGCCCCCTCTCTGTGAGAGCAGTTGCCTCTGTTTCCATGCTTGCATCTCTGCAACAGAAGAAACCTCCACTCGCAGTGAGGGAGAGCTCTTTGACAGCTCTCCCTCAGTGCAAGCGGATTGCTTGCTGTAACTTGGTGGGAGCTGTCAGCTCCAGCCAAGTTACAGCAAACAGTAGTTATGTCCCAAGAGTGGACACCCTGGAAAATAGCAGGTGCCAGCCCTGGGGGGGTGGCAGTCACCAGGGCCATTAGCGTCTACTCAAGGGGGGGCTGTGTGGCCCCCCTCCAGTGAGCATTGCCCTGGGGAGGTGGTGGTCCCTGGGGCTGTAGGGTGTCAGGAATCCCCAAGGTGCCTCCTGCGTTATCTGTCAGCATCCCCAGGGATTAGGGTTAAATCATATCTCTGTTCTTGGTTAAACCTTCATGTTTCTAAGTAAACATATGCCCCCATTACAACCCTGGTGTTAAATGCCGCTGACCGCTGTGCTGATGGCCGCCAACATACCGTGACCGCGGCGGTATACCGTTACAGGTATTATGACCCACACAGAGAAATCTGCCACTATACAGACACCCACACAAGTCCGCCAGACCAAAGGAAAGTGATAAATTGGCGTCACCAAAACCCACACCATTATGCCAACAGAAATACGCCCACAGCATCATGACCAACGAATCACCGCAGCGGTCATTCAACCGCGGTAAACCATTGGCAGTAAACACTGCAGCACTCAAAATACACACACACTAACAAAACTACACCACATTGGACAATTCAAACAACACACACCTGACACACATTCACACATCACACCCACACACCCAATCCAATATAAAACACACACCCACAATACCCACAACCCCTTACAATGAAAAAGAATATTGCCAACTGAGAGAGACAAGCCAGGAGCACCCACTGAATCAGAGCCACTTAACACCATCACCCATACACCATTCACGCACCTCACAGCACACACCCCAACACATCACCCCACACAACCTCACACATACCACTCGCACTACACCCATGGCACCACAAAGACAGCCCAGGTTCTCAGAGGAGGATCTAAGGGTCATGGTGGAGGAAATCCTCTGGGTAGAGCCACAGCTAAACGGATCACAGGTGCAGCAGACGTCCATTGCAAGGAAGATAGAGCTATGGCAGAGAATCATGGACAGGGTCAACGCCGTTGGACAGCACCCCAGAACAAGGGATGACATCAGGAAGTGGTGGAACAACCTACGGGGGAAGGTGCGTTCCGTGGTAGCAAGACACCAGGCAGCTGTACAGAGGACTGGCGGTGGACCCCCACCTCCTCCCCACAAATAACAACATGGGAGGAGCAAGTCTTGGCGATCATGCATCCTGAGGACCTCGCAGGAGAAGCAGGAGGACTGGAATCTGGTAAGTCTATATCTATATCCCCCACCCTACCTGCATGCCATCACAAACTCCTACCCCTACCCTCACACCCATCATTTCACCACCTCACATATATCCCACTATCACAACCCACTCATCCCAATACCAAGCCCTGCATGCAACACCAATGCATGGACACCCATCACAGACCTGCATGGACACCCATCACCACAGCATGCACACTAGTGACAATCACTTAGCCAAACCAATAACATCTCACACAACCCAAACGTGCCTTGCTAATAACAAACATAGAGTGAAACATATCCAGGCACTAGATGGTACACACAGATAAATAACACTGCATTTACATCACCAAAGGAACCCACTCAAAGTCACCGGAGCGGGGGTGCCAACAACATCCAATTCCCCCACAGAAGAGGCCCACAGTGATGACAGCAGCTCTGCACGCCTGGATCACAATGACCAACCTGACCCATCAGGGACCACTGGACAGTCGGTTACCCTGCCACAGTCCCAACCCACCACACATCCTCCCCCCTCAGGAAACACAACCACAGCACCCACCCAGCGGGCCATTCCCTCTGTCCCCAGGACACTTCAATCAGCAGTGTGTCCACCACTACAGGGACCCCAGGCAACCCCACAAAACCAAGACAATCACAGACCTGGGGTCAGTGGCAGTGGGCACACGGTTCAGGGGACAGAGGCACAGGACAACAGGGAAGCTGGGAGGACTGCTGTGCAACAGGGGGAGGACAGGCCCAGGGAACCCACTCTCCATGAGGCACTTTCAGGGATCCTGAGAGCATAGCACCTTTTCCAGGAGACCATGGGCCAAATACTGTACAGCAGCTGCAGGAGGGACAGAACCTTGGGATCAGGGAGGACCTCAAATATATCCACACCACCTTGGTCACCTTCGCAGGGGTGCTGGCAGACATGGCCAACACCATGAGGGAGACAGTGGCACAACAATGGGCCCCTGACACTAGCCACACTGATGAACAGCCTTCCACCTCCACCGGTGCTAGTGTACAGGAGGCCCCGCCACAGGACCAACAGGGCACCAGCACCCCCACCCCCGCAGAAGGAGAACCACCCCGCAAACGGTCTCTGCCATCTAGGCAAAAGCCAGAGAACATTGCCAAGACCCCTACCAGGAAATAAGACTCTCCTGAATGCCTGAATGTCACCCTTGTGTCCCACTCTGTCACCCTGTCCACCTTATACTGTCATTGCTCCCCTTCCTATGGCCCCTTGGACAATGCACCTGTGAGACAAATAGAATGGACTCTACCCTGGACGTTCCTCCATCAGCAACCCGGCCCATTGCAACACCCCCTCCTCTTATTAGCACATAAATAAACACCCTTGGAGCAAATACAAGTATGGAGTCTGTCAAATGATTGAAATATGTATTAGTTTAACAAGCTGTAAACATTGCAATTCAAATATACAGTTATATATGCATAGGTATGACCTTTAGAGGGCAGCAGTAAACACATCAGGAGCCAGCGTGGGGCTCAGAGATCTGAAAATAGAGATGCCAAAGGGTACAGTAAGTGGCAATAGACATAGGGAAATCAGGCTGCCATGTTCAATGTCTAACACAAAACTTCAATGGAAAGTGAAGTTGCATTGTCTTACCTTTGTGTCACTGGAAGTACTGTTGAATGAGTAAACTTCTGTTTTCCACATCTTCTTCATCTGCCTCCTCTTCCTCACTGTCCACAGGCTCCACCGCTGGCACAAGACCCTATCCAGGCTCATCCTCCTGCAGAAAAGGCACCTGGTGTCTGAAGGCCAGGTTGTGCAACATGCAACATGCAAGGATGATCTGGCACACCTTCTTGGGTGAGTAGTACAGAGATCCACCTGTTAGATGGAGGCACCGGAATCTGGCTTTCAGGAGGCCAAAGGTTTTCTCAATTATCCTCCTTGTTCCCCCAATTTCCTAATTGTAACGTTGCTCCGCCCTTGTCCTGGCATTCCTCACTGGGGTCAGTAGCCATGGGGTAACCAGAGTCACCTGCAAATATCGAGGGATACCTGTGAGACACACACTCACCCTTAGGGACAACCCCACACCCATATACCTACATCAACTGGGTGGGGTCCATGGGCTTACCTATTAGCCGCACCCGGTGCCTCTGGAGTTGAGACATTACATATGGAATGCTGTTATTCCTCAAGATAAATGCATCATGCACAGAACCAGGATACTTGCCATTCACATGGGCGATGTACTGGTCCGCCAAACACACCATCTGCACATTCAGAGAGTTAAAGCTTTTTCTATTCCTAAATACTTATCATTTCTCCGGGGTGGGGGGGACAAATGCTATATGTGTACCATCAATGGCACTCACTCTTCCTCCACTCCCAAACCTTCACTCTCTTCCCACCCCAATGTCCCTAAGAAGCTTTTCCTAGCCAACATTGACCTGTTCCCTACCCCTCTCCCAGTCCTTCACCTCAGGCCACGGTGGCCAGAACCAGTGGCCAGAACCCAGCCCCGCACCTCAGCCACCAAGTCCACATCTGCTGTGGTTTCTGCAGCTGTGAGAGGCTCTAAGGAGGAACCCGTCAGCCCAACCAGTGTTCCATAAACACCTGCCAAGGCCAAGAAGGTTCCGCCACCTGGCAAAGGCAAGAAGGGGACAGCATCCAGCAAGAAGAAGGAGGCAGAACCAGCCAGCAAGGTCAAATCAAAGACTCCAGAAGCAAGGAGGCGCCACCATCTGCCAAGGGCAGGAAGGGGCACAGAACACCAGCCAGGGCACGTCAGCCATCTGAGGCTGCAGGTGAAGGCCTGGAGGCTACCACCACAACCGCCAGCACTGCCACCTGCACCTCGGCCAGCACCGCCACCTGCACCGCCACAAGCACTGCCACCTGCACTGCTACAAGCAGCACCACTGGCTGCAGCCCCAGTGGGCAGTCGTCTGAGGCTGCAGGGGAAGGGCTGGAGCCTCCCCCTACCACTGGCAGCACCGCCACCTGAACTGGTACTGCCACCACTGTACAGTCATCCCCACCAGCGGATGGAGTGCAGTCCTGCCTCCATGGAGTATCATGCATCCTGCCCACAGAAAATCGTGTGGGTCTGACACCCAGGTGAGTGACTGTGACCTTGCACTCCCCATGTGCTGCATCACAGGGCACAAAGCCCCCTCCAGAACCAGTGGAAAAAGGCATCAACTCACCCTATTTTTGGCAGGATGAAGCACACTGGGCACAAAGCCCCCTCCAGAACCAGTGGAAGAAAGCATCCACTCACTCTATTCTTGCCAGGATGGAGCACACTGGGCACAAAGCCCCCTCGAGAACCAGTGGAAGAATGCATCCACTAGAGAGACTTTGGCCTTGCACTCCCCAGGACCAAGCAGTGTGCAAACCACCCACTTGAGAGACTGTGGCTTTGCATTCCCCAGGACCAAGCAGTGGGCATGGAGCCCCCTCCAGGAGCAGTGGCATTGTACCATCTTCTGGCTGAGGTGCCCCCCGTTTCCCCCTGAGGTGCCTGTGTGTTTTGAACCTGATGCCCCTGCAGTGTTCTCTCCATATTGAGGCAGAAGTCAAGTGTGGGCTTTGCCTATGTGTTTTGGCCCGGTTTGCCATGGACATTTTGAGTGGGCATTGTCCCGCCTTTTGTATATATTGTACATATTGTAAATACTGTTTGAAATTCCTGAATGTATTTCTAAATATTTCTAATATTACACTCATTTTACTCCATTCCTTTTGTCCTTGCGTTATTCCAGATGGTTAAATGGTGTACAAGTAATGTTGTTGCATCTGTTTTTGTGTATGGTGTTGGGGGTGAGGGTGGGGGTGTTGCGTGTTGCATGTGTGTGTCACTCTCTTTTTCCTCCCCCCCTCCCCTGTGTGCTAGGTGCAGTACTCACCGTGGTCATCATCACCGGCGTTGGTGCTCCTGCTGTGTGAGCAGATACACCAGCACGGGGAAGACCTGCACTCAGGCTCCACGGCATCCTGGTTCTTCCTTGAGTGTCGAGAGGTGAGTCGTTTCCCTTCAGAACACTCTTTCCGCCCAGCTTTTGATGGCATTGGTACTGCCCCGGAAAAGCTGGCGGAGAGGCTTCTTCTAATACAGTGGGCGGAACCTTGTCTTCCGCCTGGCTGTTGGTTGTTACCGCAGCAGTGTTTGCTGCTACTTTTGCTGCTGATCATTATAATCTGCTAAAAAATGGATACTTCCATGATTTTTTTTTTATGCTAGTCTGCATCAGTTTTTGAGAAAACAGGTCTAACTCTGATTTAGCACATGTACGAAGGCCATGTTTACAGGTTGATCTTTTTTTAAATTTATATTTATGAAACCCACCACATTCTGCGCAATGTTCATAGCAGCAGCTTTAACATGCGGTTTTGCAATTTCATAGCCTCTTTTCAAGAACGGCATAGCTCTTCTAAACAAACTACGGAAGAAACCACCCAACCCTGCCCCATACATAACCGGGGCACCTTTGAAAGTACGGCGATGGGGCTCCATATCCTAGTTTCTGTAATAATCGCTATACATAGAGGGGTCACCGTATGTTTTCATAATTACCATGATGACTTGTTAATAGTCACTGTCGCATCAAGGCCACTTTGTAAACCTGGCGCAGAGATTTTGGCCTCTTTGGGCCATACTAGAGTAAAAATAATATGATGCTACTGTGGCTCATGGAGGTGCTAGGGGCTCTTAAATCAGCCCCTTTGTCTTCTGACTCCTCAGAGTAAAGTATGTCACCCCCAAAAGTCCAGAATCATGTTTGGTAGTGGCAGGCTGGCTGAGAGCAGTCAGCAACCATGCCAGGCTGTTAGGTTTTGCAGGGGGCACCTCTGAGGTGTCCTCTAGGTAAATTTTACAATAATTCTCACACTGGCATCAGTATGGGTTGATTATTCTGAGTTGTTTGATACCAAAGAAGCCAGGTTTCAGAGAGGCCATCATGTAACCGGGAACTTGTAGTGACCAGTGTCCAATACATGCATTTGTTATGGCTTCCCCGTACACTTACTATGTCTAAGAATTGGCACAGACACAGTAGGGTATATCTGCCTGTGCACATATGCCTCCACTTGCATTATAGTGAACCCTGCCTTAGGGCTGTTAGGCCTGCCAGAGGGGTGACTTACCTTTATTGCATGTAGTGTTAGTGGATATGGCACGCATGCTGAGTGCCATGTTGAGTTTGCAACTTTGGGTACACCTTGTCATGCAGTTGTAATGGCAGTTTGTATGAGGCTGGTCTGGGCCTCTCAGAGCGGCACAATTGGTGCTGCAGCTCTGGGGGACCCTCTTCAGTAGCCATGCCCTAGATACCAGGGGTACCATTTGCTAGGGACTTGCAAGGGATGGCTGAAGTGCCAGTAATAGTGCAGTTTGGGGAAAATAGATCTGGCCTTGGGAACTTGTTTAGCAGGGGCCCAGGGCATGTAGAGTTTGAAACCATCATGTTCCAGGCACAAAGTGGGGAGCTAACCATGTCAAAGCGGCACTTTCTCACACTGTGCATCAAATGTTTACTGCATAAACAAGTACCAATATGACAGCAGTTCCTGTCAACCAAAAGAAATGTCTGTAAGGCCATTACTTTAAATTTGGCTGGTGAACATATTGTCCTTCACCATACAGACAGATTTAACAGTTAATCCCACACCCCAAATACTAAATCAGGCCCATAGCTTTTCTTCCTTCCGTAATGAGAATTGAATGAACCAGCGACTCAACTTCCACGTACCTCACAGGACCCTAGGCTCAGCCCAACTCTCTCTCGCAGAAGTACCCCACATCTGGAAAACCATAACAAGAGGAGGCTCCTTCTCTTACCTTGCCGCCATGACCTGGAACGCCCAACCCATCCACATCAGACAAACCACCTCCCTCTCTGACTTCATGAAGGAACCGAAGTCATGGCTTTTTTAATCCACCTCCAGTACTCGCTACACTTCCCTTCTAGCGCCTTGAGACCCTAGTGGGTGAGTAGCTGTGCTTTATAACAGTCTGATTGATTGATTGAATGAAGTGTCTCAATTATACTGAATTGCTAACTTATTAAGGACTCTATGGAATTGTTTTCATTTTGATAACATGAACCAAAATACCAGATGGTAACATGTCATTACATTGACTTGCAGACTTTTGTAAGCACTCACAAGGAACAGGGGAAATGGCTGTCTCAGTCATCAATCTGTTGTATAAAAGGGAAAAGGCAGAGATGCACTGTATTTAGATGAATACAGCACATTCCTGCCTTTTCCCTGCACTAGTGCCATTGTGCCTGCCTGGCACCAAAGCAGGTATCCTTGCACTATGGTGCAACAGTGCCTGTATTGTAAGAAGGATTGTTACTGTGCAGGAAGGGGCACCTTCCTGCACAAAAACAATCCCCCAAGGCATTTGCCTCTTTCAGTATGTGCTATAGAATGCAGCACACATAGAAAGAGGAAACAATGAGGAGAAATACATTATTTCTCCTTGTTTCACATAACCAGCAATGGTGAATATTTTTGGCGCATTCCCAATTCTACCACTTCTGGTAAATCTGGGAATGCATCAAAATCCATAGATGTTGCATTGGAATACCCATGCGACACCCATGGAACACCTCCTCAGTACAGAGTAATGCAATACAACAATTTTTGCTGCCTTAGTTTATTCCAGATTTATGATGACAGTGAAGGCAATGCAAGGTGGCAGTGTGTGTCCTCATAAATCAAATTTTTGAGCTTGTGTCACTCATGCACCACGTTGCGTGGCAGAAGAATGATGCAAACCTGCTTATAAATATGCCCCATATCAAAACCAAACACTATGGGGGTCATTACAACCTCAGCGGTCTTTTTACAAGACCGCTGAGGGACTGCCGTGCTGAAGACCGCCAGTGCAGGCGGTTTTCTGCTCAGTGCTTTATGACTGCTGGCAGCCCCCCATCCTTTTCCGGTTGGCGGGGAAGTGGAGGTTGCTCCACCTCCACCGCCACATCACCAGAACACCCCCCACCAAATCACGTTCTGTGACTCGGCGTGGCAGTGTTCTGTTGATGCGGTGCTGGCGGCGGAGCAGCCCCCATCCCTCCCAGAGGATCAACAGACCAGGTAAGTTGATCATCCGTTAGGGGAGGGGAGTGGGGGATGTTGTGTGTTGTGTGCGTGCATGGGGGTGTGCGTGTGAGTGTGTAGAGGGGGTGTGTGAGTACGTGTATGCATGCAGTGGGTGCTGTGTGTTTGGAAATGTGTGCGTGTCTGTCTCTATGTTTGTCTGTATGGATGTGTGCATGTATGTCTGAATATGGGTGTGCGTGTATGACTGTGTGTGTGGCTGTTGGCATGTTTGTTGGTGTGTGTGGGGATATGTGTCTTGGTGGTGCCTGCGTGCATGTCGGTGTGAATCTGTAATGTGATGTTGGGGGTGGAGGTGGGGAGGGGGGTCCTGCCACCTTTGGGGGGTGGCAGGGGGGTGGGGGGTGTCGGGGAAGGACTCGGTGGGGGTGGGGGGTGAGGGAGACCCCTATCAGTGCCAGGGAAGGAATTCCCTGGCACTGATAGTGCTCACCGTCATGGATTCCATGGCGGTTCCCAACCCCATGAAATCCATGGCGGTCAGCCGGGTCATGATACCGCCGGTGGTATTGTGACTGCCGCCGGGCCGGAGACCCATGTCTCCAGCCCAGCGGTCATCTCCGCCCTGGTGGTCTGATCGGAGAAGTGGCGGATGACCATGGCGGTAACCGCCATGGTCATAATTCCAAAATTCTTATCGCCAGCCTGTTGGCGGTAAGACCGCTGCTTCTCCGCCAACCACCAGGGTTGTAATGAGGGCCTATGTTACATTGAGCCTGCACACTCACTATGAAAATGGCTATCTGAAGTGAAACCACCAACCACAGCAGAGAATATGACAACACCACACATTCTCAACTGGGGACTCTGGCAAAGTACCATAGCTGATGTTCGTAAAAACTCAGAATGTGTACTGAGAAATCTTCAAACAATAAGACAGTGTGGCTTTGAACCGTAATATGAATACGGTGTCCACAGATGGTTAAGAATAGAATACAATTTACTGTATAGACAGGTATAAAACATTCCCAGCAAAAAAGCATACCTTGATATCTCTTAAGATAGTTTAAGATTTGGAAACCTGAATTTTTTCAGCCATATGTCTTAAGGCTCCAAACAAGAAACGCAACAGCAGCAAGAAATATGCAGACTCTGGGCGTGACAAAAGACACACAGCAACATCATTCTTTGAGCTCATTTGGCTCAAAATAAGCAGCTCACCAAATCCGCACTCTGGATACAGTTTTGTAACAAGTGTTTGCCCAGTCAAAGTCCAATAAATGTTCAGTGAGTTTCAGGGCAGGGCTAGTTTATACTAACAAAAGTAAACAGTTGGCAGAAAGCCAAATTGTCAATCACAAGAATTCCAATCTTATTATTTAAATGTGTCAGCCAGTCAGCTTGATCACTTGCGCCTCCTAACAAGGAGATTTTTAATTAGATCACAAGAATGGGACTTAGTTAGACTTTACCGATTCTTTTCTGGCAGGACGGTATGTGGATTCTTCTGTCTACCCAAATAAAGAAAAGACAGGAAGAAGATGGCGTTGTTCTTTGTGGGCAGAATTCTGCCTCCATCTTGTGCAGTATGCTCTTACATTGTTGACAAACAACCACCGTTAGGCCTAAAACATGAGTAATGCTTGTGGTCCATAATGGTAATTAATACACGGTAATGTTTGAGAAGGGCAACATGTGCCATGGATTCTCACCAATGACTATGATCCTTATATTAGGTATGAGCAAATTTAAATTATGCCTAAATAATTCTTGTAATTTTTGGAATTTCACATTGCTCTTATTACATGAAATTGCCAAAATTATGCCATTTCATGTCATTATGCAGCGAGCACTGTGGACAGTCAGAATCCAAGCAACAGTATTGTGAAGAAGAGAGTCATGGTTATAAAGACCCCCACCATTTTTGCAATATATGAAAGAAATATATATATTTACGAGATGGAATATGCCCTAATACCCTAATGAGAATAGGCCTAACCTCCTACCTAAAGGAGAGCTGGGTTTGCTAAACCTAATCTTCCAAAGCCATGTCCATGAGAGGAGCCCCCAACCCTTGTTACCTTGGAATGAGGTCTCTATCTCAGACTCCGTAGGGACACAAAGACTGGGTCAGCGTCAAGACGACTGCAGCATCCGTATCAGCGATGGTGGCGATGCCCTCTGGTCGGAATCCCTCTGATTATCTGTCTGAAGTGTGATGTATTTATACAGATCTACAAGGTCCCCTGACGTAGGTGTATTTCAAAACAATAGATAGCAGGCATGATTGGGACGGCAATTAATATCAACAATCCCTCGAAAGTATAGGGAAAATCCCTAAGTGTGAACACCTACTGTTTGTTTGTCTTTTGTGCTTGATCTTGACGCCTTGGCGCAGTGACACTGATAATAAAACTCATAACAAGTGGCCTAACTATAAACAAGGCCACCATTTTAAAGGAAATAAATAATTAAATGGACTAAGGGGGTCATTCTGACTTTCCCGCTGGGTGACCGCCAGAAGGCCGCCCGCCGACCCAGCGGAAAAGCCCCTTCAACAATGAAGCCGGCTCCGAATGGAGCCGGCGGAGTTGAAGGGGTGCGACGGGTGCAGTGGCACCCGTCGCGATTTTCAGTGTCTGCTAGGCAGACACTGAAAATCATTATGGGGCCCTGTTAGGGGGCCCGACGACACCCGTTCCCGCCATCCTGTTCCTGGCGGTTTTCACGGCCAGGACCAGGATGGCAGGAAGGGGGTCGGAATCCCCATGGCGGTGCTGCGAGCAGCGCCGCCATTGAGGATTCTTTGGGGCAGGGGTAAACCGGCGGGAAACCGCCGGTTGCCCTTTTCTGACCGCGGCTTAACCGCCGCGGTCAGAATCGCCCTTGAAGCACCGCCAGCCTGTTGGCGGTGCTTCCTCCGTCACCGGCCCTGGCGGTCCATGACCGCCAGGGTCAGAATGAGGCCCTAAGACAGAGCAAGCTAAGTAGGTTAAAAGTCACTAGGTGACGGGGGCACAAGTTTACAAGCCTACAGCTAAGCTAACTCCTGTTATCCCGTTAAAACAAACTAGGATTCACTACACCCTCCCCATTGCTGTAACAGGTATGATGAAGGTACAGGAACCCAAATGCTAAAAAAGCTACCTCTGAACTAAAAAAAAAAACCAAAACAAGCTAATAAATGATGCTGATAATAAAAGCAACCGCTGTGTGTTAAAAATCTAAATATATATACAGAGACGTTAATATCAACTATGACAAGTACAGCAAACGTTTAGTATTATTGCATATTTTGGAATTCGGAAATGGTAGGCAAATTCGTCAAATTATGTGTTATACTCAGGATCTTGAAGAATGTCATCGAAGTCATCAGTCAATGATCTCAGAAATGAGTCAACATCATCTGAAGTGAAATCCATTGTTGGACGGACAAACGGATCCACAGAGCAGAAGTGAGCCACATTTGCCGGTGCATCGATACTCGCTGCAGTGTCCTCATCCATGTTAGATCGTATAACGGAAGGCTCATAGGTGGCCTCGCGGAGCAACCTCAGTCTCAAGGGGCATGACCGTGAATGAACCCTCATCGGGGACATCAGCAGTTCGCGGTCCACAGGAGATGTCGGTGCAACAGCAAGACAGACCATAGGCAGATGTTCAAAGAGACACCATATGCAGTGGAAGACCAGTTGTACACACCAGAGTAGAGGCCGGAATGACAACGACCAGTCAAACTCTAGTTCCATCAGCAAAGGTGTACCAAAGATCCGAACCATGCGTTCACGGCACAGTGGTGTCGGCGGGAGTGGCTCCATTGCTCTGTGTTGCTGGAAAGAAACAACCACCGTGAATCAGAAGAAATAGAAGTAGTAGTCCGCCAATTAAAGCCAATATAATTGGAAAGCCACCAAACACACTGGAAAAGAGAGAATGGATGGCTGATGGGATGACTCGGAAGACAGTCTGGAAGATCGATATGAAACCAGACCCGACAGCCTAAAAGAAATGAACAATCCCAGTTGTGCTTGAAGCATTGAATATTCTGGATACCAGCTCTCCAAAGTGTTTGGGGAAATCGGTATTTAAAAGGGATTGTATCTCAGCTGATGATCTCGCAATCTGGACTGCATACGTCTCTTTTGCGGATGTCAAGGCGACCTGTTTCTGAAACAATAGTGCCTTTAGTCTACTCAACTTGTCATAGTTCACATTAATAGTATCAATGTGGGGCCACATTTCAGATACTTTTATCTCTCGTGTGGGGGGAAACAAAACATGTCCACAACACGTAACGACCTTCATGACTGAGATTGCGTAGGCAATTCCAGGTTGCAAGCCGCAACAGCTTTCATCGTTCAGTAGAACATAACTTCCATTGGAAAGTACATGAAACACTGGACGAATCAAGGGGACGGGAGTACCCTTTAGAAAACAGGCCAAATTTGCGACCCCCATATTGCAAAGACCATGAAGAGACACCTGTTTGCATATCATAGAATGACAAACAGCAGTCTCACATTCACTTCCGCTAAGAAAGACCTCCTGTTCACCATTCAAACATTTATAGTCAAAGGGCAACTCCCACTCTTCCTTAATAAAGCTATCTCCTAGCTGCTCATATCGTCCAAGCGCAAGATATTTCAGGCAGCTCGAGAAACGAAGGTTGAAATCGGTAAATTGATAATGCCGTGCAAGAGCCAGATAGTTGAAGGACTCTCTGCTACCGTGAAGGGCAACTTATCTAATTTTTCTAATTGAAGCAGGGTGAAACGAGCCTCCCTTTTGGCCATTGTCTCTTGTTCCCTGGAAAAATTAAAAGCAGTGAATAGTTCACTCCCATTAATGTACTTCCATGGAATGTGGCCACTTTTCAGTGTTTGCAATGTCCAACCCAGCTGCATGATGGAATGTAGTTGTGTTTGCCCATGATATAACCGGGATAAGTCAGTCTGAGTGATATCAATGGCAGACGACACTATATTCGATAGGGAATAAATCCTGTTGGACAGCGTATTCATGCCATTGTCGACAACAGCCAATGTTTTTTCCAAATTCTCCTTATCTAGTTGCCTTAAACGAGCAGCAGCCTCAATCTGGGAAAGTTTCCAAATTTCATTATACATAGCATATAAAAAACATTTTGAGCGTTGTTTCCTAGGACCTAACAGGAAATCCTGTAAGTCTATACTGTCAGAAAGAGTGTTCAGGTGTTGCTTAACCGCTGTCAACGAGTTTGTCTGCACCCATTGCTGGCACAGCTTGCCTACACTGTATGTTGTAATTACACCTGTATGTTGACCTGATAGAAAGCGAGGGTCAGGCCTGTGAATGGAAAAACCCCCTGAAGAGTTTAAGAAACGCTTTTGACACTCATCAGTGTCGGAGGGCCAAACCAACCACCCGCCGGGACGGGAAAGTGAAGAATTATAGGCCTTAACCATTGCATCTAGCCTGTCTTCTGAGACATTAAGAAAGTGTTACCAATCTCTAAATTTTGTCGGAGTAGGGATACTAGGCGTGTTTAGATCTTTGATTTTTGCTAACCCCAGACATGATGTCTGCTCAATAGTGTCATTTAAGAAAATCATTTGCACAGGAATCAGGCACGCTCGAAACAAAGCCTCCCTACCCTGTATCTGCCAATCTTGTGTCCCCCATACACTTTTCAAATCAATAGTGTTCTTCCACTATTCGTAACCCTCAAGCGAGAGCCGGGAAACAAAGTGATCTGAATAAATCAATTTCGTATCTGTTAGCAAAAGTTTTCTAATTTGTGCCGGCGGTATTTTAAAATAATACAACTCTGCTTTCTTTGTATCATGCCCAGAAAAGTATGTAAATTTATCGCTGTAATACTTTGGACTCCCCACCTGTGGTGTTGAACAGTGTTCCCATTGTGTGTAGTTCAAGAGAGGCCTATATCTAGTTGCACGATGTAGGTAGTGATGTCCCCAATTGTTATAGCAGAACATTTCCCCATAATTCATTGTATAATCATATACATCATCACTTCCAAAAGCTGAATAGTCCTTCATTTCAGTCAGCATTGAATCAACTGTTTGGACATCCCAATCATCAGAGACAACATTAGGTGTAATAACATCAGACATTGAAATTTTGAACACATACGGTATTTGAATAATCTCTGTAGGCCCATATATATCAAATGGAACTTTGCCCCACACAATCCCATCGGTAATTGGTATAGCTGTGATATTTACAGGGGACAAGTCTCGTCGGACTTTATGGGAAGAATGATGTGGTGTTAAAATTTCATCAACAGGCTCCACAGAGGAGCGATCAGCAATATAGTGACCATTAATCAGTAAAAAGAAAACAGTCACAAAACCAATCCATAAAAATAATGCAATAAATGTCAGACAGAACCATAGATAGTTCCACGGGTAAATTAAATAGTTCTTCTTAAGCCATCGATACAGCTTACTACTTATCGAAAGTTTTTCAGTCACCTTTGAGGATGAATCTGAAGAAAAGTCATCAATGTCAATGAAATAGCCAGAGGAAGTCTCTGCAAACACAGGACCCGCTGAATTCTGATCCACCGTTCGTGGATGTTCTTGATAGACAACGTCATTAGTCGTGAAACTGTTTAAAATACAGCCAAATCCTGAAGCGGGGTGGTCCCCGAAGTTGTTACTGGAACCAACAAAAGCTAATTTTCTGCCCTCCCCATGGTCGAGGAAGTGTCTGGAACAGCAGTTGACATAGTTGCATAGTCAGTAGCAGTGAAGTTCATCCTACTATGTAGATGGATGTCCTGTTGGGTAGTGAGAGGGGATCGGGAACTACCCAAGGGCCCTCCTGGTCTACTGTGAAGAATCGGCCACATGGTGTAATTTGATGTCATCAATGGAGATGAATCTGTTCGATTTAGAACCAGACAATGGTGGAAGGATGACAATCCTGGTTCCTTTTATTCCCAAGACCGGTACAGGTGCTCTGTATGATGGACCGAACTCTTTTTTCACAGTGATCTTCTCACGAACCAGATCCCCAACGTTAGGAATCCAGCCAGTCGAAGTTTTCGCCAATTCCCTGATTCCTAAGGTGGCAGCACTTGCAGATGATTTATCATCACAAAATTGTTGAAGCTCCTGTAAAACAGTGAGACGTTCTTTTATGTCAAATGGTGTTTCTGCTGCCACCATATCAGGGGCATCAAGATCAGGGACATACATAGGTATCCCAAAGAGAACCTCATATGGAGACTTTCCCCCCAAGGACCGTCTTGGCAGATTATTCAGTGCTCTCTGGACCCCATATAGGTGATGTAACCAACTGCGGCCTGAACCTAATACTCAAGCTGTTAAGGACTGCTTAAGATCACGATTCCGCCTCTCCATGACCGAATTTCCCTCGGGATGGTATGGTGAGGAGTAATGAAGTTCAACACCCATCGTTCTCATGGTGTCCCTGAAAGCTTTAGAGGCAAATGCAGGGCCCTGGTCTGAATGGAATGCTGCAACTGCATATGTACCGATAAAGATCAGCAAATCTTTTATAACAGTCCGGGCGTCAGCCGACCGCTGTGGCCATACCCACAGGAATCTAGAACAGGAATCTACAGCCACTAAAATATATTTGTATGCACCATCAGGCTGTAAGGGACCACAATGGTCCAGGTACACACATTGGAGTGGCTTGTCTGACACTAAGAGGGATGTCTGCGGAGGGCGTTTGATATTTGAGCCCTTAATCTGCGTAAAAATGTCACAGCAAAGGACATACTGTTTAGTCCGTCTGCATAGACCAGGCCACCAGTATCATTATTGTAGAATTGTTATAGTGGCCTGTATACCAGCATGTGCAGAAGCGACACCCTCGTGTGCGGCTGTAATCAGCTCTAATCTCTGGTCTTCATTGGAGATCAGTCGATCACCTACCCCAGGAATCGTTGCATAAGCAACATTCTGTGCACTGATATGGTAAGTATAGTTCGTAGGGTATCCTTTTGGAAGGGTCTTGCCTGCAGCCAAAGCTTTAACGGCAATCAGTATTTCATTATCCAACCTCATCCGAGAACGAGTCACTGCAGCCACAGAAGCCGTAGCTACTGATGCTTTGGCTGCTTCACCAGCCAATGTATTGCCGGCAACGTGCCTTCCCACACGTTGGTGTCCTAATGTATGAACTACATGGACACATGGTAGCTTATCCTTAAGATCAGCCACCCTTCCCCACAACATTTTGGCCCGTATTTATACTTTTTGATGCTAAACTGCGCTAACGCAGTTTAGCGGCAAAAATTTTTGCAACGGCTAACGCCATTCTGAAGCACCATGCGGGCGCCGTATTTATTGAATGGCGTTAGCCGGCGCAAGCAGACCGGCGCTGCCTGGTGTGCGTGGAAAAAAACCACGTACACCAGGCAGCGCCGGCGTTGGGAAAAATGGCGCTAGGGCGTCTTAATAATGGTGCAAGTCAGGTTGACGCAAAAAATCGCCTCCACCCGATTTGCGCCATTTTTAACGACGCCCAGACGCCATTTACATGACTCCTGTCTTAGTAAAGACAGGAGTCATGCCCCCTTGCCCAATGGCCTTGCCCAGGGGACTTATGTCCCCTGGGCATGGTCATTGGGCATTGTGGCATGTAGGGGGGCACAAATCAGGCCCCCCTATGCCAAAAAAATATATAAAAAAAAAAAAATTATACTTACCTGAACTTACCTGAATGTCCCTGGGGTGGGTCCCTCCAGCCTTGGGTGTCCTCCTGGGGTGGGCAAGGGTGGCAGGGGGGGTCCCTGGGGGCATGGGAGGGCAGCTGCGGGCTCATTTTGAGCCCACAGGTCCCTTAACGCCTGCCCTGACCCAGGTGTTAAAAAGAGGCGCAAATGCGGGGTTTTTTGACCCGACCACTCCCCGCATTTGCGTCGCAGTCATTTTTTTGGACGGGAACGCCTACCTTGCATCTCATTAACGCAAGGAAGGCGTTCACGCAAAAAAATGACGCTCTTTACTCAAACTTTGGCGCTAGACGCGTCTACCGCCAAAGTATAAATATGGCGTTAGATTTGCGCCGAATTTGCGTAAAAAAAACGACGCATATTTGGCGCAAACGGAGTATAAATATGCCCCTTTGTGTTTAATGGTGTTCCCTTTAGAATCTCTAAACCCATTCAGTTTCCAATGATTGAGATAATCATTGTATGACTGGACTCAGTAATATGAATCACAGATGATCAAAGTCCGGGTTCCTGGCTCAGTATGTTCAAGCGCTAAAAGAAGAGCCTTTAGCTCGGCCAACTGGGCTGTGCAGTCCCCTAAGGTCTGCGTGTAGGTATTGTGAGGATGGAAAACTCCGTCTTCCATTATCCCACACACGGCTGCGCAAGCCGCCGAGTATTGATGTTTAGTACCTACAGCCAGTTGTGCCGACCCATCAGTATAAATGATGGTATTATAACTGTCTATTGGCAGGATATGTAGAGGAGCGGGGTACTCCTGTTCATACTGGAGAAACTCTTGTGTCTGAAGTCTTGGGTCAAACACATAATCAACATCAGTGGCGGTTAGAGACGTTGCCCATTGAATCCAGCATGGATGTAATGCCTTAGCGTTTGGAACGCTCGCTTTAGTGACAGCCTCTAAGGCCGGCACCGGGGACACAACAATAATGCATTTCCCCTGGGCAAGTGGCCTCTCTTTTATGACTGCTATTTGAACTGCTGTCAGAATCTTTTCTGTAGGTGCAAAACGTTTCTCAGCATTGGAGTACAAGTGTGATTTGTATGCTATCGGCACCGTGTCACCCTCATTAAAGGTGACATAGGTAAACCCAAGGGCACCAGCAATTATTCTGATGACCAAATTTGTTTTATTGTCACGTGTGTATAAGTGTCTAGCTTCTAGCATGTCCCGTTGTATGTCCCTAAGGATGTGTGTGTGTTCAATTGTCCATCGTCTGCCAGAAAAGTTGGGCTGAATTAAGTCATAAAGTGGTTTGATGCATTCTGCATAATCTGGAATGTATGTTCTGCCAAAATTAAAGAAACCCAGTAATGACTGTAATTTCTTAAGTGTGTTCGGTGGCTGTAGCTGAGCACACTTTTCTAGGAAGTGCGGGGCCAGGCTCTTCCCCTCATTTGATAGCTCATATCCCAGGAACAATACACTAAGAAAGGCTATCTTGCTTTTCTTCAAATTAAATTCATAACCGAGGTCTGCAAATCCCAAAATGATCCGATCGACCCTCGCAAGATGAATGTCGAGGGCGTCGTCAGTGAGATAGATATCATCCACATAGGACAATGCATCGGAATCAAGCTCGTGCAAAATTGATGTCACACGGGCTGAAAACAATCCTGGGCTATTTTATAGCCTTGGGGCAAACGACAAAAGCGTTTCTGAGAGCCAAATGAAAAAGCACTTAGGTCCCTACTTTCATGTGCCAAATTCTGGCAGAAAAAACCATTAGATATATCCAATGTAGTTTTATACTTTTTACGCACTATATAGTTTATCAGTGCTGTGCTATATGAATTTTGTATAGCATATGTGCGTGTACTACTATTCAAGTGTCTATAATCAACCACTATTCTATACGAATGATCTGGTTTTGCAACGGGAAATAATGGATTATTCATCGCCGATGTGCAGGGCTCAATCACTCCGTGGTACTTAAGTTGTGACAGTATCTCCGTCACCGGAGCTTTTGCTTCATGCTTAACAGGGTATTGTGGCTTCGGGTGGGGTGTAGACCTAACGGGAATAACATGACAAGGAGAGTCCTTGTCCCACCCCACATGATTACGGTATAATGCAGGTGCCTGCGCTAAAGCCCATTCAGCAGGATAAGCTTTTTTGTCTGCCTCTGTGACATCTTCCCCTTGCGGGAGCTTGTGGACGTGTTCAGGTGGCCAGTCTCTCTCGGCCAACAGGATATCACTAGTAAGTTCATCCCAAAATATCACACTAATAATGCGTTCCACGTCTCCCTCTATCTGAATTGTTAAATCATAAACCCGATCGGGTGAGAGAACGCGGCCATCCGCTGTCCCAACCAATCAATCAATCAATCAATCATAGTATTTATAAAGCGCGCTATGTACCCGTCAGGGTTTCGAGGCGCTGAGAGGAGGGGGGGGGAGCGCTGCTGATTTAGCGGTCGAAGAGCCAGGTCTTGAGGAGCCTTCTGAATGCGAGGAGGTCCTGGGTCTGGCGAAGAGATGTGGGGAGAGAGTTCCAGTTCTTGGCGGCGAGGAAGGAGAAGGATCTGCCGCCGGATGTCTTGCGCTGGATTCGGGGTACGATGGCGAGGGCGAGGTTGGCGGATCGGAGTTGACGTGTTGGAGTGTAGAAGTTCAGTCTGGTGTTGAGGTAGGAGGGTCCGGTGTTGTGAAGTGCCTTGTGAGCGTGGGTCAGGAGTTTAAAGGTGATCCTCTTGTCTACCGGGAGCCAGTGGAGTTCCTTTAGGTGAGGGGAGATGTGATTTCGGCGGGGTATGTCGAGGATCAGTCGGGCGGAGGCATTTTGGATGCGTTGGAGTCGTTTGATGTCTTTGGTTGGGATGCCTGTGTAGAGTGCGTTGCCGTAGTCAAGTCTGCTGCTGACGAGGGCCTGGGTCACCGTCTTTCTGGTTTCTGTTGGAATTCACTTGAAGATTCTGCGGAGCATTCGAAGGGTGTTGAAACAGGAGGAGGAGACGGCGCTGACCTGTTTGGACATGGTGAGGGCGGAGTCCAGGATGAAGCCGAGGTTTCTTGCGTGGCTGGCAGGGGTGGGCGGGGGTCCGAGGATGGAGGGCCACCATGAGTCGTTCCAGGCCGAGGGAGTGCGCCCGAGGATGAGGACTTCCGTCTTGTCGGAGTTGAGTTTCAGGCGACTGTTGTTCATCCAATCGGCGATGGATTTTAGTCCCTCGTGGAGGTTTATTTTGGCGGTGAGCGGGTCTTTGGTCAGGGAGAGGACGAGCTGGGTGTCGTCGGCGTAAGAGATGATGCTGAGATGATGTTGCCGGGCCAGTTGAGCGAGGGGGGCCATGTAGACGTTGAACAACGTAGGGCTGAGGGAGGATCCTTGGGGGACGCCGCAGATGAGGTTGGTGGCTTTGGAGCGGAAAGGGGAGAGACGGACTCTCTGCGTTCTGTCGGAGAGGAAGGATGAGATCCAGTGGAGGGCTTTGTCTTGGATGCCGGCTTCCTGTAGGCGGGTCAGTAGGGTGCGGTGGCAGACGGTGTCAAAGGCGGCTGATAGGTCGAGGAGGATGAGGGCTGAGGTTTCGCCGTTGTCCATTTGATGTCTGATGTCATCTGTGGCGGCGAGGAGAGCAGTCTCAGTGCTGTGGTTTCGTCTGAATCCGGATTGTGAGGGGTCCAGGATGGAATTGTCTTCGAGGAAGTGGGTGAGCTGAGTGTTGACGATCTTCTCGATGACTTTCGCTGGAAAAGGGAGGAGAGAGATCGGACGGAAGTTTTTGAGATCGTTGGGGTCGGCCTTGGGTTTTTTGAGGGGGGGTTGGATTTCTGCGTGTTTCCAGCTGTCCGGGAAGGTGGCAGAAGTGAAGGAGAGGTTGATGATCTTGCGGAGTTCGGGGGCGATGGTGGCATTGGCTGAGTTGAAAACATGATGGGGGCAGGGGTCCGTGGGGAGCCTGAGTGGATGGTGTTCATGGTTGTTATGGTTTCTGCCTCATCCACGTGGGTCCAGGCGGTGAGGCGGCAGTCGCGGGAGGAGACGTCGGGGGTGGGGTCTGGCGGTGGACCGGTGTTGAAGCTGTCGTGGATGGTAGCGATTTTCTGGTGGAAGAAGGTGGAGAGGTCGTCGCAGAGTTTCTGGGAGGGCGGGATGTCGTTGGAGTTGGCTTTTGGATTGGAGAGTTCCTTCACGATGCCGAAGAGTTCTTTGCAGTCGTGGGCGTTGTTGTTGATGCGTTCGGTGAAGTGGGCGCGCTTGGCGATGCGGATCCGTTGGTGGTGTTCGCGGTTGGCGTTTTTGAGGGCGACGAGGTTGTCGGGTGTGCGTTCTTGGATCCATTTCTTTTTGAGCTTCTGGCAGATGCTTTTGGAGGTGGTTAGATCGTCTGTGAACCAGGCTGTTTTTTTCTTTCCTTGGATGGCGGTGGGTTTCTTGAGAGGGGCAAGGGTGTTGGCGCAGTCGAGGATCCATTGATGGAGGTTGATGGCTGCTGTGCTCGGGTCGGTTGCGTCGGGTGGAAGGTTGTTGATGAGGGTGCTGGTCAGTTGGTCTTGGGTGACTTTGCCCCAGCGGCGGTGGGGAGGTAGCTGGATGCGGTGTTGCTCTGTGGTTTTCTTATAGGTGAAATGGACGCAGTGATGGTCGGTCCAGTGGAGTTCGGAGGTGTGGCTGAAGGAAACGTGGTTGCTTGAGGTGAAGAGGGGGTCAAGGGTGTGTCCGGCGATGTGGGTGGGCGTGTTGACTAGCTGGCGGAGTCCGAGGTTGAGGAGGTTGGAGGTCAGTGATGCGGTGTTGACGTCGTTGGCATTTTCCAGATGGTAGTTCAGATCTCCCAGGAGGATGTAATCCGGGGAAGCGAGGGCGTGGGTGCTTGCAAGGTCGGCGATGGTGTCGCTGAAGGGGGCTCTTGGTCCTGGAGGGCGGTATATGAGGGTTCCTCTGAGGGTCGTGTTGGGGTCCGTGTGGATCTGGAAGTGGAGGTGTTCGGCTGTCCTGAGGGTGTCGTCCGAGTGGGTATGGATTTTGAGGGTAGCTTTGTGAGCGATGGCTATTCCGCCGCCGATTCCGTTGGTTCGATCTCTTCTGGTGATTTTGTAGCCGTCCGGTATGGCGATGGCGATGTCCGGAGACGAGGAGTCGTTCCACGAGGTTTCGGTCAGGAAAGCCACGTCAGGAGCAGTGGTGTCGAGCAAATCCCAGAGCTCGATGGCGTGTTTTCGTGCGGAGCGGGTGTTGATGAGGATGCAGTTCAGGTGGTTGGGGTTGAATGTTTCAGTAGTTGGATTGGTCGTTCTGATGCAGGAGAAGTTGCAGGTACGGCAGGAAAAAGGTCCTTTAGTGTGCTTCGGGGATGCCCGGCAGCATTCAGTGGAGGGGCCGGGATTGAAGGCGCAGAGTTCGTTGATCGAGTAGCGGATGCGGGGGGCGCGAGGGCCAGGGGGTGTGGCGCTGGGCGCGGTCCAGGCGCGGACGGGCGCAGACGGGCTTGCCTCAGGCGCGCCTTCGGCGCGGACGCGCAGCGCCAGCCATTAAGAAGGGAGGGGGGAGGGAGGAGCAGCTGGGAGGCGGGAGGCGGGAGGGAGCGGCAAATGGGGGCGCGAGGGGGGCGGGGCCGCAGGGAGGCAGCGGCAGGGAACGGGGAGCGCACAAGGGGCAAAAAACACTGAAAACTAGCAAAACTACAAGCAGTTACAATGAGAAAATACAATCAGAAATACAATCAGAAATACAATAATGGCACAATACACGATCGGGGAGACAGCAATCAGGGGGGCACAAAGGGGGCAGAAGCGCCGGCGGCGAGGCGCTGAAAAAACGAAAAAGCCAAAAAACACTTACAGGACGGCGGAAGCGGCACACGGGTCAGGTGAGCCCACTAGCCACCAGGGATGAGGCGCAGGAGGATGCCTGCGGGTGGAGGAGGGCCTCGAACACGCAAACGGCAGCGTGCTCGTGGGACAGAGGCAGAAGGCAGCAGGTTGGTGCTGCGGTCGTGGGGGGCGAGCTCAGGACCTGAAACAGGTCAGAGTTCGCTCACTCGCGACGCGCAGCGCCAGCCATTAAGAAGGGAGGGGGGAGGGAGGAGCAGCTGGGAGGCGGGAGGCGGGAGGGAGCGGCAAATGGGGGCGCGAGGGGGGCGGGGCCGCAGGGAGGCAGCGGCAGGGAACGGGGAGCGCACAAGGGGCAAAAAACACTGAAAACAAGCAAAACTACAAGCAGTTACAATGAGAAAATACAATCAGAAATACAATAATGGCACAATACACGATCGGGGAGACAGCAATCAGGGGGGCACAAAGGGGGCAGAAGCGCCGGCGGCGAGGCGCTGAAAAAACGAAAAAGCCAAAAAACACTTACAGGACGGCGGAAGCGGCACACGGGTCAGGGGAGCCCACTAGCCACCAGGGATGAGGCGCAGGAGGATGCCTGCGGGTGGAGGAGGGCCTCGAACACGCAAACGGCAGCGTGCTCGTGGGACAGAGGCAGAAGGCAGCAGGTTGGTGCTGCGGTCGTGGGGGGTGAGCTCAGGACCTGAAACAGGTCAGAGTTCGCTCACTCACGACGCGCAGCGCCAGCCAGTAAGAAGGGAGGGGGGAGGGAGGAGCAGCTGGGAGGTGGGAGGCGGGAGGGAGCGGCAAATGGGGGCGCGAGGGGGGCGGGGCCGCAGGGAGGCAGCGGCAGGGAACGGGGAGCGCACAAGGGGCAAAAAACACTGAAAACGAGCAAAACTACAAGCAGTTACAATGAGAAAATACAATCAGAAATACAATCAGAAATACAATAATGGCACAATACACGATCGGGGAGACAGCAATCAGGGGGGCACAAAGGGGGCAGAAGCGCCGGCGGCGAGGCGCTGAAAAAACGAAAAAGCCAAAAAACACTTACAGGACGGCGGAAGCGGCACACGGGTCAGGTGAGCCCACTAGCCACCAGGGATGAGGCGCAGGAGGATGCCTGCGGGTGGAGGAGGGCCTCGAACACGCAAACGGCAGCGTGCTCGTGGGACAGAGGCAGAAGGCAGCAGGTTGGTGCTGCGGTCGTGGGGGGCGAGCTCAGGACCTGAAACAGGTCAGAGTTCGCTCACTCACGACGCGCAGCGCCAGCCATTAAGAAGGGAGGGGGGAGGGAGGAGCAGCTGTGAGGTGGGAGGCGGGAGGGAGCGGCAAATGGGGGCGCGAGGGGGGCGGGCCGCAGGGAGGCAGCGGCAGGGAACGGGGAGCGCACAAGGGGCAAAAAACACTGAAAACGAGCAAAACTACAAGCAGTTACAATGAGAAAATACAATCAGAAATACAATCAGAAATACAATAATGGCACAATACACGATCGGGGAGACAGCAATCAGGGGGGCACAAAGGGGGCAGAAGCGCCGGCGGCGAGGCGCTGAAAAAACGAAAAAGCCAAAAAACACTTACAGGACGGCGGAAGCGGCACACGGGTCAGGTGAGCCCACTAGCCACCAGGGATGAGGCGCAGGAGGATGCCTGCGGGTGGAGGAGGGCCTCGAACACACAAACGGCAGCGTGCTCGTGGGACAGAGGCAGAAGGCAGCAGGTTGGTGCTGCGGTCATGGGGGGCGAGCTCAGGACCATGTAATCGCTAGTTGCTGTCGCATCCAGATGATCTTTCATACTCTGGCGACATATCGTGACCTCTGCCGCGCTGTCCAACAGAGTCACGGCCCACTTCTTGTTCCTCAACAGTGTTCTCAATACTACTGGCATTTTTAACTGTCAGTGCTGCCACTTTCTTCTTTTTAAATTGTGGCTTTTGCTGAGGAGTCTTTTCTTCTTTTTTAAAGGTAGACTGTGGCGAGACTTTTTTTTCTTTCACGTATTCCGGACGTCAATCTTGACGGCCCCCTCTCTCGCTACATTTATCCGGTGCGTCCTGAAAGGAACGAGAAGGACGTGAATCAGTATATCTGTCTGGAGTTCTAATGTTATCCCTATTTCTGAGATTATACCTCCTTTCGGAGTACTCCGGATGTGTAGAATCAGCTCTTTTATTTCTCCTGTCTTTGAAATCTTTTTGTTTGTCTCAGCGCTTTTTAGAGCCCTCTTGTGCCTGATTTGTACCTTCCTTATGGGTGGTACTTGGTAATTCCAATTTTTTAGGTTTGGCTCCCAAACTATCCCGTCCTATATTAGTATCGGTATCGGAAATTATTCTCGGCAGCTGTCTCTCTTGTTCCATATTTGGAGTTTCCCGGAGACGCTGGCGTATTGCCAGTGCCACCGCTTCCCCTTTAATATTACTTAGTATTATCGAGGAGACGGCATCAAAGTTACGCATCAATTTCATCCCTAGATCCAGGGCCGGTGCAGCCCCATGCTCATTTTGTATTTGTTTTAACACTTCCGTCGATTGGCAAGTGTAGGGGTACCATGTGTGGTAGTATAAACAGCAGTGAATACTGTACCCCATATGGCACACTCATCCACAGAGGGAACCATCCCAAACGGCAAGCACATAGTGAGCAGTCTGTGTTTTTCCTGTGGCCCCGTATGGGGGAACACAGCTTCCAGCTGATTTGTTTTCTGGGCAATCCAGAACGGTATTTTTTCCCGTTCCGTGGGTACTTTACCCATAATAGTATGCACTGTTTGTGGATTAATCCCAGTAGCCAATTGATAACCACCAGCTACCGGCGGTGCTGGACGCGCTGGTGTGGGGTTCAATGTTCGCATTACGAACTGAACCAATTGTCTATATAATGCCACTAATTCATTATATAATACTCGTAAATCTGCGATCTGCATGGTCTGTATGTCTGGGTGAGGTGTATATGTGGCAAACATAGGCCATGTAGGTCCCTCATTACTCAAAGGACCCAGCCTCACACTTCGTAGTACATGTGGTAGGGCGCCTTCAAACCAGTTCTGATGCTCTTGATATGTGAGCGATATTTCATGATACTGGTATGCTTCGTACCGTACAGGTACGTTCGCAATGTCATATGTGTGAAATGTGTGTGTTCTTTGGTCAACCTCAGGAAAGGTGACCCAACTGTAAAAAGTCTCTGTTTGGTATGCTTCAGTTGCTTCTATAATCATAGTAACATCCCGCCCTCTTCCGTAAGGCCATGCGCTAATAAATGTTGTGTAAGTGCATGTCTAGCATTTGCAGGAATGTCTATGGTATTAGCCATGGTTTTTTAGAGAAACGGAACACCCAAAAAAATAGGGGAAGTTTTTCCTTTTAATGAGTTCGATCTCGAACAACCTACAGCTTAATTAGGTGTTACCTGTTCAGCCGATGAGGATTCTCCCAAAGACCACGGACATCTCTGTATAATGGTACTTAGGGTACCTGTTGTCTGTGAGACAGTGATAGTCAGGGTATCCATAAATTAGTGCCTAAACACCATCGTTGGTGGCGCCATGTCGTAGTTTGGACTCTTGCTCTGAGCAAGACTGCTGGTCTCAGGATGACAGTACTTTAGTTTGTATGTGACTAAGGGGGTGATTCTGACCTTGGCGGTCTTTTCGCAAGACCGCCGAGTTACCGCCGCGGTAAAGACCGCCGACCGCGGCGGTATGCCGCGGCGCGTATTCCGACCGCTGGGAGCGTTCCGCCGGAAAACCGCCAGCAGCCACACTGGCGGTCGGCGGGAAAGTGGAGACTGGTCAACCTCCACTGCCACGCCAGCAGAACACCGCCCACAGAATTACGACCCACATTTCTGTGTGGCGGTCTTCTGTTGGCGGTCTTCTGTTGGCGGTCACGTCCCTATGGCTCCCGTCGCCTCCCGGAGGACCAACGCAAGGTAAGTTGATCGTCCGTGAGGGGAGGGGGTGGGGGGGGTGTTGTGTGATGTGTGCGTGCATGGGGGTGTGTAGAGGGGGTGTGTGAGTGCGTGCATGCGGGCGGGGGGTGCTGCTGTGCCTATGGGCAATGTGTGTAGTTCGGCGGGTGCGCATGTTGGCATGTATGTGTGCGGGTATGTGCCCCCGTTGTGTATGTGTGTGTGTAGGGGGTGTGCATATGTGCATGTTGGGGGTGCGTGCATGTCGGGGTGCGTGTATGTGCATGTCGGGGTGGGGGGGGCAGGGGGTTTGTAACATCTCTGGGGGGTGGCAGGGGGTGGAGGGTGTGGGGGGGGACTCGTGGGGGGTAGTGGGGGGTGGGGGAGACCCCTATCAGTGCCAGGGATGGAATTCCCTGGCCCCGATAGTGCCTACCGCCATGGTTCGCATGGCGGTTCCCGACCGCCAAAAACCGCGGCGGTAAGCAGGGTCATGATGCGGTTGGCGGTCTTGGGTCGACCGCCGGGCCGGAGTGCGCAAACTCCAGCCCGTCGGTCATGACCGCCGTGGCGGTCGGAGTGGGAAAGTGGCGGTCGATCGCGGCGGTGACCGCCGCGGTCAGAATGCCATTGGGGTTAGAATCACCCCCTAAGTCTCTTCCTACAACTAGTTGTAACTGTTGTCCAAACCTTACCGGCTCACTAGCAGTACCTCACCAGAAACACAATAGTAAAAGGTGATTTGTAGCAGTCGCTTACGCATGGACTCAAAGTAAGATATCTCAGGGTTGTTGTGGTTAAACGGAAATTACCCTTTTCTCACAGATGTATTATGTCTCATACAAACAAAGGCAATAACACAGATGCAGTAAAGTTATAATAGTTTTTATTTAACATAACTGCCATTTGCGATAAGTTGCATGAACTGCAATGATTAGGATAATAAATATAGCAAGCAACAGTATTGTGAAGAAGACAGTCATGGTTATAAAGACCCCCACCATTTTTGCAATATATGAAAGAAATATATATATATATGTACGAGATAGAATATGCTCTAATACCCTAATGAGAATAGTCCTAACCTCCTACCTAAAGGAGAGCTGGGTTTGCTAAACCTAATCTGCCAAAGCCATGTCCATGAGAGGAGCCCCCAACCCTCGTTACCTTGGAATGAGGTCTCTATCTCAGACTCCGTAGGGACACGAAGACTGGGTCAGCGTCAAGACGACTGCAGCATCGGTATCAGCGATGGTGGCGATGCCCTCTGGTCGGAATCCCTCTGATTATCTGTCTGAAGTGTGATGTATTTATATAGATCTACAAGGTCCCCTGACGTAGGTGTATTTCAAAACAATAGATAGCAGGCATGCTTGGGACGGCAATTAATATCAACAATCCCTCGAAAGTATAGAGAGGGAAAATCCCTAAGTGTGAACACCTACTGTTTGTTTGTCTTTTGTGCTTGATCTTGACGCCTTGGCGCAGTGACACTGATAATAAAACTCATAACAAGTGGCCTAACTATAAACAAGGCCGCCATTTTAAAGGAAATAAATAATTAAATGGACTAAGACAGAGCAAACTAAGTAGGTTAAAAGTCACTAGGTGACGGGGGCACGAGTTTACAAGCCTACAGCTAAGCTAACTCCTGTTATCCCGTTAAAACAAACTAGGATTCACTACACAGGTACCTTCAGCCTGAATACTCCAGCCATCAAACAACAACAAAAAGGAGGGGCATGTGTGGAAGGTTCGGAGAACAAACTCCTGGTCCTGTGTATATGGCTCCCAATAGTTATCTAATCAAAATAGTATATATACACAGTTCCAAAAAAGGGTTTCTTTCAAAATGATAGTTCTATATTGAGGTTGGTGGAAAATCAATTTGTTTGAAGCAAGTGCCCTCACTCACCTTTCGGTGACATGCTTCATCATAGGACTATGCTCCTCATCAGGCCGGCGCTGCAATGCCTGACGGGCCCCACATGGGGGCTCTTTGCCGGAGATGTTTTGTAAATGATGAACAACCGGTCAAAAACAGAATAATCTAGGATTGGTATAAAGGTAGTTAAAAATGACTAGAGTTAAAAATTACAATTTATTATAATATTGAAACCTCTGACATGATTAAAAACGACATGTGGGGAGATAATAAATTGAAGTCTAAACTCCCCAAAGGGAAAAAAGTAATGTAATCACTAAGTCTCTCAATGGAGGGTAGTGAAAGTACACACAGGATCCTCTGTTTTACTCTGTATAATAGGTCAACATGTTTCTCACTGGTTAGTCAAAAATGATCTAGTGCGATTCATCAGGACCATGACACGTACCTAATCCTTAAGCAATTAGAGACCCATAATAGGGGATATCAGATTAACAGGAACCCTCCATATACTAAAGGATGGGCGCCATCGGGGAAAACATCAGGCTTGAGCGGTCCACTATGGTTCTTAGTAGAACAGCATGCAATGGCAAACCTACATCGCTCTGAATATTCCCGGAACGCCATCCCCAGGGCACATGAGAGGAACCTCATTTGTGTGGGCATAGTTTTGACATATGGACTGGCAGAGAGTGGATAAATCTTTCATTTCTCCACTTCACCTCCACAGCAGATATAATGACCGTCTGGCACCGACGGCTAGAACCAGATGCTGTGTTAGGACTCAATGCCAATGCAGAGGCTGACATCAAACATCATACCTTTTTTACACTAATCCATGGAACTTAGTGGGATTTCTGTCTCTGGGGCAGGAAGGAAGGTAATAATCCCTCCGTTCTTTCTTCTAAGTGTCAGAAAGATTGTCTGTTTCCCTGGGTAGGTAGCTGCAGTCCAGTGTCAGAATAGGCAAACCCAACACCCCATTCTGTTTTTCATCTTAATTCCCTGATAGCTGCTGAGTTCTATGACCTTCAGGATGGGCAGAGTAAAAGTAACAGCCCACCAGGGGGTGCTAAAAGAATAGACCATAATACCAGGGAAAAACAGTGAGAAAATGGATAGGGTTGGGTGCTGAACCATCTCAACATTGGACCCCAACCCCTGACAAAAGAATATATTTCTGCTAAAAGGGGAAGGCACAATACAGACTCTACCCCCTCTCTGCTATTGCCTGTTCAATAAGGTACCCATAACTCCGACAATCCGTGACTTATGAACATTGCAAAAATCTAAGTAGCACAATAATAACATCTGTGTCATTTGACAGTACAATGACTCAATTGGAACCATTTGGAGCAGCCCACTCAATATGTGGCACAACAGGAAGGTCTGCTTCCTCTAATTTGCTGTTAAGGTCTTGGATGATATGGCTTGTACCTTTTGAATATATCTCTGCAGGCACCAACTCCTCATTGACAATTATTCCACTTGCAATAATTGGAAATTCAGTGTTCACTTAAGCATCAGCAATGTTTTGGCGAGTGAACATCTCCAAGGTCATCTTGTTCGATGTTGATGACCAGAATCAAGTTACAGAGGAATAGGTGCCAAATCATTGATACAGGCAAGCTCAAATGTTCCACTTGTAGACATTTGTGTGATTCTCTCACATTCTTTGACAGAGAGATCAAGATAACTGTCAAAGACAAGGTGCATTTCTACACTGACTTTGATTTCTGTAGAGCAGTCTAAACAACCACTCCAAAGTTTTGCATGGATTAAATCTTGACCATTTGCAATTGTGACATATAGTCCACAACAACAGTAGTTTTCAAAGAGGACACCTTTTCAAATTGAAATTCCTCAGGTGAAAGGTTTCTTTGAGCTCTCATATGAGTTTATGCTTCACTGGTTTGGTCACAGCATCTCCATCAAATAATGTGGTTGTTGGAAGAACATCATGCAACAGAATGTCCTTGATAAATTCACCACTTTCTTTTGCTCTATCTTTCTATGTGCTTGCGAAAGTTGATTTTTTTAAATCTGTTTTGTAGTGGCTTGTTCGATAATACTCTTATGGCAATTAAAGCAAGGGAGTTTGGCTTTAGTGATTATGTCAAACAGCTTTTTCTCTTTTAATACAAATCTCTCCTGCTTCAGTTCTGTGTATAAGTTCAACCCATGTTCCAGGACCTCTAGTAGACATGTCTTTATATCGTTATCCACATATTGTTTGGTCACAAAGTTGTGTAGTCACACAGACTCAGTAATTTCAAAGGAGTCCCTTTTTGCTGCATGAAATGAAGAAGGCTGTCATCATATTTATTAAAACATTCCCCTCTCTTTCCCACAAGTTCATGGTGAGGAACAGTTTCACAATGGTCCATTAATTTTGAATTTGTCATCTCTATGAAAATATTGTAAATAGAAAGGACTTTATGGTATATTAACTGCCATTGAGCAACATACTCACTTTTAGGTGCCTGAACAACAATTCCTTTGGAGCTTTTCTGAGATCTCTGGATCATCTGTTCCAGTTTAATATCTGGAGCCACAACAATGCAACCTTTTTTCTCTGTCTTTCAGCACAAAATGTCTTTGGATGATTTTTCTGTAGAGGTATGGGTTTTCCACCTCTAGCTTCTTCACTCTTTCTAAACACCAGGACCAATATCTCAGGTAGTTTATGCAATCAGATTAATGAAACACAGGAATTAGTAACTCCACAGTCTTGAGGTGCAGCTCCCAATCACCGTCCTGATCAGCATGTGCCAAGAGTTTCATTAGAGCTATCATGTGCAAAAACATTTCCCCAGGACGTGCAAAATTCAGATTTTTCTTCATATTCTTTGACAAAGTTTTGCCATCTTGGTTTCCATTATGTCTTTTGAAAGAAGTGTACACTATGCCTTGTTCACTTCCAAGATAAGATATGCAAAACCTAATTTGCCATTCTTGTTCCAGAAAACAATCCAACGCAATGTTTCTACAGCCTCAGATATGATGAACATACCTTGACACGAATGGGAATAATGAATTCTGCTCAATACTGACTGGACAGTTTTGCTTCCAAAGATGTCAGCCTCAATCAGTGCATTGTCTCTGCCTCACGCACTGAGATAACTTCCTGCAAACTGCAACATATTTTTGCCATGTGGAAAATGCCCATCATTGCTCATAAAAATGTCAGCTACAATACTGAAAACACCTTCATTACAGAAAAGTAGTAGGATAGGCTAGCCTCCAAGCTGAGCATGGACATTTTGAAAGTTTTTTAGAACAGCATATGTTGTTGCATAGTTTGTGACTGGAGATGATATTACTGGCAAAAATCCAGCCTCCTTCAGTGGATGGTATGCTGGGAGATCAGAGCATGAATTCCAACCCACAGAAGAACTGGCTTTTCTTCATGCTTCAGTCCTCACCAGATCAGCAATATGATGAATTCAGTTAAATCAGCTTTTCAGGCCGTGGCATCAGGTAGAAGAAGATCCATGTCCTCAGACACTTTGAAACATTCTGTAAGACTAGGATGTGCTTATGGCTTGCAGTGATTTTGTACATGTTGAAAAGGGAGTTGGGTTATAAGTTTGTAGCTTATTTGTTTGTGCCTACAGTTGACACAGCTGTTTTCCAGCAGCTACTTCATTGTCACTGGGTGCAAACTTAACTGAAAGGTTGGGACTATGTTGCTGGTGGGAGCTCAATGTACATTCATATTTTCGAATGTATTCCTGCATGCAGTTCGGGTGGGCATTCAAATCCAATGAAAACACATTAACTTCACTGTTTAGATCATCTACTTGGCTGAAAACTGCATCTTGAAAAAATCTAGCTGCCGATAAAAACATGTTTGCCCTTTGAGATTCACATACTCTGTACTTTGTTCTTTCAACAATCCCTTTGGCCCTTATTCTGGCTAAACCACTGATAACAAGCTGAAGATCCTCTGCTTTCTGATCAGTTGTTGGAGGTGGATGAGGGGTAGTCATCGATCTACTAAGTGGATGGCCATTGGGTTTGGTTGTCACCGCTTTCTTAGAAGACTCAAATTGTATTTTGTAAGTTTGCGCCGATTTTGCATAAAAAAACGACGCAAATGCAGCGCTAAAAAAGTATAAATATGTGTCTCAGATTCTTATTGTGATTCACTGGTTTCTGCTATTTTTGACAATTTTCTTTCCATTGTATACAACCAGTAGCATTTGTTGTTACAATCATGAAATATTTAATCCTCTTCACCCATCAGTTTTCAATCTTTAGTGAACTTCGTCTTGTTGTATTTCTGTAAACTCTCTTCTGTCCAGCCGCATTTGATGTCAGCTTTTCTTTTCGATTAGTTTGGCATATGACACATTTTTCTTTGTTGAAGCAGTCATCAGATTTTATAGTTAGCAACACTCCGTAAGAAGATAAAGATCCTCTGCTATCTCTTGCTTCACTCATGTTTTCAAATTTGAATCATCTGAAATCCTGGATGGGTAAAACATATCATTACAGAGAAATGGAGTAAAGGTTAGTCTGAGGAGTTGTATGTATCTGTGAGCCAACCTGACCCCCAAAACCTATGTTTGGACACCAAAATGAAGTATATGGGTCTCTTGGTTCCTGAAATATTACATCTGCACTGCAACACATCCACCATTTTAAAAAATGTCGTCAAGAAAAAATTGCCCCGGATTAATAATGACTACCCAAGCTAAATCACTTTTCTAATGACACAAAAACACAGATCAAAAATGAAAATTACGGCGGTATATCAAGGGGCCGTGACTAATATTACAATACTTGTATTGAACAATCCTAGTGGCAGCATATCCTGTTCCTTAGTCCTCTCTCTTAGTCAATAAGAAGCTCTATGGGCTGTTCATAAAGAGAGTCAATGAAAAATCTTCCAACAGGCACCACTGAGACATTTATGGGCATATTTATACTCCGTTTGCGCCAAAAAAAATTCGACGCAAATTCGACGCAAAACTAACTCCATATTTATACTTTGGCGTTAGACGCGTCTAGCGCCAAAGTTCATGGAGTTAGCGTCATTTTTTGGCGTGGACACCTTCCTTGCGTTAATGAGATTCAAGGTAGGCGTTCCCGTCTTAAAAAATGACTCCCAGGCATGTGCGTGGTATTTATACTCCCGGGCAAAAATGACGCCCGGGAGTGGGCGGGGCAAAAAACCCCACATTTGCGCCTCTTTTTAACGCCTGGGTCAGGGCAGGCGTTAAGGGACCTGTGGGCTCAGAATGAGCCCAGAGGTGCCCTCCCCTGCCCCCAGGGACACCCCCTGCCACCCTTGCCCACCCCAGGAGGACACCCAAGGATGGAGGGACCCATCCCAGGGAAGAAAAGGTAAGTTGTGGTAAGTATTTTTCTTAATTTTTTTTTGTGGCATAGGGCGGCCTGATTTGTGCCCCCCTACATGCCACTATGCCCAATGACCATGCCCAGGGGACATAAGTCACCTGGGCATGGCCATTGGGAAAGGGGGCATGACTCCTGTCTTTGCTAAGACAGGAGTCATGTTAATGGCGTCTGGGCGCCCAAAAAAATGGCGCAAATCGGGTTAAGACCATTTTTTTGCCTCAGCCTGACTTGCCCCATTTTGGGACGCCCAAACACAATTTTTCCCTACGCCGGCGCTGCCTGGTGTACGTCGTTTTTTTTCACGAACACCTGGCAGCGCCGGTCGGCTAACGCTGGCTAACGCCATTCAATAAATACGGCGCCCGCATGGCGCTTCAGAATGGCGTTAGCCGGCGCTAATTTTTTTGGCGCAAAACTGCGTTAGCGCAGTTTTGCGTCAAAAAGTATAAATATGGCCCTTAATTCAAACAAATCAAAGAGAAAACGAGTAGGATTAACTATAGAGCACTTAATCAAAACATGTCTATTATTTCTAAATTCAACCTCCAATGATTTTTCAGAGGACGTTTTAGAGCATTTAACACCACATAAACTCAGAAGGTTGGGAATTATGGTCACTAGCACAATTAGATGAAAAAGTGAACCTGCTAGAGAAGATGACGCAGAAAATTGCGTTGGAGGGGCCCATATTTACAAGGTGACTTTAAGCTACAAAGGGTGGCTTAGCACTGCCTTGTACATGTGGCGCCCTGCACATCACCACCGGAGCGTCACAAAAATGAGGATTCGGTGGTGCTAGGGCCTTGTAAATTTAGCCCCATATATGCCTGCAATCAGAAGAATCTGATAGATGAAACTGCATATTACTTTTGTAAATTAGCTATTGTGGCAAGAAAATTACAAATTAAAACACTTCTACTACCTTTTGGTTTGAATGATTATTTTTTATAGGGCCTTGAGCTGTCTATACAAATAGCCCCTTGGCAAATTCAGAGCTTCATTATTGTTTCAGAAATACATAATGTTTCGGGTTTACCCATGGCCTTCTTGCCTATGCCCACCACAAATTGCAAGTAGGTTGAAAGTAACCATTAACATCGAAAACAATTCGGTACTGCTAAGAAAATTCTAAAAGGTGTAATAAAAGAGGTTGTTTTTACATTTCTGTCTGTTTCTGGAAGCTTAGACTTGGTTGTTCTTACCAAAGTGTACGGTTTGTTGAAATCATTTAAAAAAAATATTTAATTTGTTACATTACATCTTGGTTACTTTCTCTGTTCAAGAGGAATCCACAAATCCTGGGAATGTACGTTTTGGCTACATGGTGTATGGGGACAAATATGTTATTCAGGCCTGAGAGAAAATTGCCCTAAGCATTCCAAAAAGGGTTCTACTCTGCTCAGGCCAGGGACCTAAGCACTTAAGGGGCTGATTATCCCTGCTCAGTTCATTCCCAGCAAGTAGAAGAATTGAAGAGAGCTTTCAAGGAAGGAGTGTTTCATTGCTTTCACTATGGATGAAATAAACCACGAGTTGTCTATAAAATCGACTTGAATGTTTATTTTGGAAGGGTTTTAACCAGATATAAATCTGCTCCCGTTTTTTACCAGCCGGAATGAAAGTATCCTGTTAAAAGTATATTTTATAAGCTGTGGCTGCTAACCAATGGATGGCATTCAGTTAGCTTGAAAAATGCAAAGAAGAATAGGAGGACCCTTGGTAGTTCACTGCACATAACTGCTCTCCTATTAACTAATAAAACCTGCTTTGGGACATTTTGCCTGACAAATGGAGTATTTAACAACAAAGAAGCTTTTGAAAGAAAAGCAGCCAGTGCTTTTGACAATAATTTGTGCTAACTCATTGTCAGAAATAGATTTTTATTTTACAAGAGGGATGCCCCCACCAACTTACTAAGCACACTCCAGTTAGATCACAACACACTTTAATAAGGAAACCTGCTTGACTCCTGATGGCAATGGTGCACTTAGCAAATAATTCCCACAGAAATCGGTGTACATTAAACGACCAATCAATAAAGTTCAGAATGCAACACGTACAAACATTATAGAAACATCAAAAATTAGTTGACAGAATGACTCAATAATGGTTAAATACATGTTAGGGGAACAGGAGTTATTGATTTCTGTTATTTAAGGCTCAATCACTAAGAAATGACAAAGCACTAATCTAAGCACGCATTCATGGTAAAATAGATCTGATTAGTCCAGTGCTTAATTTGTAAATAAAAACGTGGCGGTGCCCAAAGCCCTCCTCTTATACAAGCGGCTGCTGTATTTAAATGTGGGAACACTGAATACTGAGGCGGCGTGATCCTGAAGCCATCTCGGGCTTCTTCAATCCATATAAAGCCACTCCCTGCCCCTTCAGCTCTCTCTAGAAGTTTTCTACTTTCTCCCTTGGTGACACTTTTTCGTTTTCCCCTTCCTCCGTCTTTCCCATATGTGTCTTTTGCTCGTAGATATTGCTTGAGGCAGAAGAATAAACGCAGGCCCTCGAAAATAAATGTCGGTGCTCAGCACCGGAAACAACAAGCACAAATTAAACACTGGATCAGTCCTTGGGTGTCATTTCACAGTGACTGACAAATCCTGGAAGCCAGGTAATCTTAATGGGTCCCACATGTCAAAGTTTTCACCTCATGGCTTTGTTACTTTCTAGTTCTTAAAGTCCCACATTGGGGTCACACTGGAACGCCTGCTGACGCCTTCAGGTTTGGTGCCAAAAACTCAGAGCAGGGCAAGATCAGATTTCATAAACACTGAGTTTGATTCATAACTAGGATAGATTATTCGCCTAGCATTGGTTTAAAATTCTATGTCCAGACATGAGCCTTGATAACTTGCGCCTTGTTATATTCTGACACTAGAGCAAATTCCTATTTGCACAAATGTTTGAATTATACTTCTGCGATCAAAGTATGACAGTCAGGTTTTCACTCGATAAGTTTCAGAAGGGCAAACCTGTCAAAATCACTGTGCCAGATTTATTCTAGACATCCCCTGCCACACCCACATCTCTGCCCACCTTAGGGGCATATTATACTTGTTTTGTGCCAAATTTGTGTCATTTTGTTTTACACAAATTCAGTGCAAAACTAACTCCGGATTTATACCAACTTTATGGAGTTAAAGTCATTTTTTGGACGTGGAAATCGACTTTGCGTCAATGAGATGCAAAGTAGGCGTTCCTGTGCAAAAAATGACTCTATGGCCTTAGCGCCATATTTACCCCCCCAAACGAAAATCATGTACAGGAGGGAGGAGGGGTCAGAAAATGGTGCAAAGCTTGCTTTGCACCATTTTTTAACGCCTGGGTCAGGGCAGGCATTAAGGGACCTGTGGGCCTATTTCCATGGTGGGACACCATGGGATAAGCCCACAGGTGCCCTCCCCAGCCCCAGGGACAACCCCACCCACACCAGAGGGACAGCGGAGAATGGGGGACCCCATCCCAGGTAAGTATCGGGAAGTACAGGTAAGTATTTTTTTTTAAGTGCCATTGGGGGCCCTGAAATGGGCCCCCCTACATGGCACTGGGTGCAATGGCCATGCCAAGGGGACCCTGGTCCCCCGTGCTGGTCATTGGGGTGGTGGGCATCACTCCTGTCTTTTTTAAGACAGGAGTCACGTGGTATGGATGGTTTTGCATCAGAAAATAACTCTAGGCAGGTTAGGTTCATTTTTGTTTGCTCTAACCTGATTAATCTCATTTTTTGGTGCAAAACCCCCTTCTTCCATACCACCAGCCCGACCCAATTAACGTAATTTATTTTTTACTGTAGCCTACCCTTTGCCCCAACTTGCGCCATTCCATAAATATTGTGCCCGGCTGGTGCACACAAATGGTGCAAGCTGGTACTAAACTTTTTGGTGCAAAACTGCGTTAGTGCAGTTTTGCACCAAAAAGTATAAATCAGGGCCTTGGAGACCTGCACTGACTCCCCATCAACAAACTCATCAACTTCAAGCTCCTGACACATGCCTACAAGGCCCTGCACAATATCGGACCAGCCTACCTCAACCACTGCCTATCTTTCTACACCCCTGCCAGACAAATCAGACCTTCTCAAATTGCCCTCACTGCCACCCCTTAAACACAAAAGAGCACAGTGGGAGGCACATCCTTCTCCTACTTCGCAGCACAGACGCGGAACATGCTATCAATCCACCTCAGGCATTACCTCTTGCTGTATCAGTTTAGGAAGGACCTCAAGACCTGGCTCCTTGACTGATCAGCACCCCCATGACTGTTCCTTGAGACCCAATGGGTGATAAGAAGTGCTATGCAAATTGTTGGTTGATTGACTGATTGATTGGGAAAAGGTCTAGTATATACCAGAACTTGCAGATTGCGGTAAGCACCAAAACACCCATGTTATGCCTAATTTTCATGGAGCAACTCATAACTGGCATCATTTACCACTTCCGATAAATAATGATCCCCAGGGTCTCATTATTTAGTGGGTGAGGTAAATGATGCAGCAATACCAGAGGACACATAGTCAAAGCCTTGATCATTTTTTTATTCTCATCACTTTGGCATGGCATAAGGCTGTAGTTAATGAGGGCTCCAGTGGTTGGAGTGATCCTCTACAGCAGCCATGTTGTAGCTCTGAACATTGGTGTCCAGGGCATCTATGTATACCCATACATACCAGGTCTCTCATCAACCAGGTGTCACAATACATGAATGGTGTACCTTAATTCCACTGCAAGGGCAACATGATGAAAAAAGCTCAATTTTACCTCTTCCTTCCAAGCTCTCCTAGAGTCAAAATTTAAATAGAATCCTCAAGCAAACTTAAGAGGAAATAGGGAATGGTTGGTAGCAGAAATAGTGGCTGTTCTGTTGTACCTGTAGAAATAAGACAATGGCAATGTATATATATGAGACATGATATGTGGAAAAAGAGTATCTTTTCTCTGTCACATTTGCATACCTTCAATAATGAACCATATTCTCTGCTATTTCTTTCTTGAATAGTTCAGATGACAATTGCAAGAAAATGTCAGGGTTAATAATATATATATCTTCTTCCTATAGTGTAATGAAATGTGCTTTGTGAAGTTTAACTATTTACCTAATGTCTTGTTTAACACATGCTTATTCAGAATACATTGTATAAACACTTCTTCTCTACAAAGAATATTTTGCACTTAGGCCCGTATTTACAAGAAAGCAGTGCATCATAAATGATGCCCCACATTTCTTGCGCCCCCCCCCATACCGGCACTTAACAACACAATAGTTGCACCGTATTTAGGATAGGGCGCGACATGGCGGTCGTTAGCACATAACGTCAATATTTTTATGCTGTTTTGGCGCTTTGCTACACTAGCGTCAAACATGTTGACGCTAGTGCAGCAAAGTGCAAAGAGACCCATTGACTCCAAAGGGTGCGTCATTTTAACGCCTGCTCTGAGCAGGCATTAAAATGAAGGAAACAATGGTGCATTAAATGTTTTTTAATTTCACTACACCATTTTTTTAGACCACCCAGTATTGGAATGCCCCCCTTGCTTACATTATACCTGGCAAAGGCAAAATATGGTGCAATGGGTTGCAGTGTAAATCTGGTGCTGCAGAAAAGTCACCTTAGTGCCACCTTAGCGTCAAGGTGGTTCAAGGGGCTTGTAAATATGCCCTACAGATTCATGAGTCAATTATGAACAGCTTGAATCCTAACATCCTTCAAAGAAATATCTTTTGCTTGTTTTTAGAGTTTTAAAATCAATGAAGCCCGTTCTACAAAACTCTTGATGCACAGTACTTCATATGCATGCTGGAAAACAAATGGGGATATTTATGAAAAGCCTCTTTTTAACACCTGCATTTAGTAGCGGTTAACAAATGTCGATAAAAATGGCCCAAAGGAATCTCAAAGATTCCTTTGCGCCATTTTTATGGTCCTCCGAACGCTGGAACACCCCCCTTGCCTACATTATGCCTGGTTCAGGCATAATGTGGCGCAAGGGCTTACAAAGTGGCGCTATCCAAGGGCAAAATCAGAGGACAACAGCTATGAGACACATCCATGTTGCCAACATGGTCCATTGCAGCAAATGACACACAACTAAGACACCATCAATCATAAGAAAACAAGGTGTCTCACACATGAGGCAGTAGGTGTGCTATTGCATTGGTAACAGGAATGTATGACCAGACCCTTGACAGCAGTAAGTGTGACATCAGCTATCTCTGCAAGGAGCATGTGTGACAAGAAGTTCATCTAAGCTGAAAATGGATAGCACAAGTGCCCCAGGTATAACAAGCAGTGCTCACAAGACATGCCCTGCACAGTCCATCCAAGGTTATAAGTCCTGCCACTGCCATGTTTTAAGACTCTCCCCACCCTTCTCTAGGGGCCCCTGTAAATGGACTATCCATACCCTGAGAATATTCAGCTACATACAAGCAGACTCCCATTCTGACTCCTGTGTGCTTCCCACTTCAGTATGGCATGCCATAGTCATAGTTCATCAGTTTGCAAAGACCGCAGGTTGGATAATGCACTGCCAGGTAGTCGGTAAGACCTGTAATCAGCTGTCCATTGCTTCCCATGTGAAAGGTCCACCTAGCCCTTTGAACTTGATTCTCAACTCCAGGACTTGTGAGAGACTGAAGCTGCATACACCTTTGAGCACTACCATAAAGACCAGCCATTTGAACCTGCCCTGCCCTTGCTGCTGCCTGGAACTGCTTAGAAGCTACCATTTTCAGAAGTTGCTTGTTGTGCATTGGCGTACAAATCACTTGTGTACCAGAGCCCTTGGAGGATTGTGTAACGTTGCAGACCACAGCACAAACTGTTTTTAGTTCCCACAGTGTTGTTCCAGCTTTTCCCAGTCAGAGTCTGCTCACTGTGTATTTGCCATGTTCATGTTTGTTCATGACAGAGCCTGCATCCTGTTAGCCAGACTGGTTCCTGTCCTTGCATTAACCATAGAGGTTCTCTGTAGCTACATTTTTCTCATAGCTGCTTTCCATGCCCTCTCTTTTCTCATGGGGTATTATGTCTGGTAGGTCTACAATGAATCCTCAATTAGATAGTATAGTTTAATCATTTTACTCATCGTAATCAGCTCTGGGACTTGTATTCAAATGGCCTAATCCTGCCCCCACCCCTTGTCTGGTTTTGCATGTATTCATTATTGCCAAACAGTGACAGTGTGCTATGGCTGTATGCATTAATGTGGTACGGTGCCTCCAGCACAACAAACAAGGCTTTCCAATGTGTATGTGAGGACAAAACATTTTTGTGCCCTGATGGTCCAGACACAGATTCACTTCTGCTGCCACCTTTTGATGGTGCTTGCATGGTGACTAGCTGTGAGATTAATTAGCACAGAGGCACTGATGTTCCCTGTTGCAGTGGGAATTTTCAAGCCCACCTTGTGTACACATGTTGTGATGAAAGCTGTCTGATACCTATTACTCATCCATAAAGGTTTTGAGCACATCAAGGTTGCTCTGTTGCCAGCCTTAATAAAGTTCTACAGTGCCATAGCTGGACTATCACCATGTGTGTCCTTAGTTGATCTTTGTCTTTAGGTCAAATCTGCTTTGAAGGATACTCTGTTAGTTGAGGGAATGGCTCCACAGACTCATGACTAGACCTGCACGTAACTATGACAACATGGAGGCCAATACTGACACAGGGTACACATGGCCACACACTTGAACTGGACACATTTGTGCAATGAACCACTGAAAATATGTGAACACATGCAGCATCGTCTGCTGGTCCTCCACAGCCACAGGAGAAACATAGGTCAGTACCTGACTCAAACTGTGGTGTACAAAAAAAAATTGGATTGGATTTGAGACTCTGTGTCAGAAAAACTGCACTTACCTAGCATGTTCAAATGCCTGAGTCATGGGTAGTATACACACAAGTGACCATGAAGTGGTATCCAACATTTCATTAAATGTGATGGGTTACATTTCTGACATTGCCATTATCAACCGTCCTCTATCTATCCTGTGTATAGTTTGTCATGGGAGATGTTTTGTCCCCAAAGTCAGTGAAGTTCACACAGCATAAGACGCAACAGATATAACAACACATATCATGACTGATGTACCTCAATGAATGGCATCTGATGGTTATTCACAATTACAACACATTCATACATGCACATTATGCAAAACACTTCTTGTGATGTTCACACAGAGGTACAACAGCAATTGAAATAGCCAATTCACAGACATAAACACACAGGCCATGAGTCTATTTGTTTAGTTTTGTAGCCTTGCTACGCTCTATTGATGCAATACCTGCTCAAAACTAGGAAATACCAATCTTATTCCAAAAGTTTGTGTTGTTGTTGCGTCAGTTAAGAGAGCTAATCCGGCACAACAACATGAGTATTATGGTCTGTGGTAGTGTGGTCTGCCACATGTGCCTAAACACTAGAACACACACAGCAGGTCATAACATCCTATCTTTGTCTGGTTATAACCTTCATGTATGTTGACAAACAAAAATGACACAAACACAGTTATAGACAGATTTTTTGATGCGAAAGCGTAAAAAAATACGCATATGCGTCAAAATATGACACATATGCATTAAAAAATGACGCTCACACCCATAATACATCGATTGGTCCGTAGCATTAATTCCACCCCAGGAAATCGGTTATCCATTAAAAATGTATTGATCCATAAATGCGGGGGCATTTTTAGGCCTCTGTGTCAAAAAATATTGATGCTACGCCTGTAAGCATCATAAAATTGTACGCATTATAATATAAACACACCGCATTTGAGACAGGAAGTGATGTAATAGGATATCCTGTTTACAGAAATGGTACAGTGGGTGTACTTTCACTTTGCAGTCTGTGATTCTTCAAGACTGTGTGGCTGTGTTTAGAGTTGTGTCTGTGAATATTGTGCTTTTGTCTCCTGTGTGCTATTGCCATTGTCATCTGTTGTTTTTGTAAGTGTCTGTGTAAATCAGTGTAAGTATGTTTTTGTAATTTTTTTACGTTAAATTTGTCTTTGTACTGTTGGGAGTGTGTGAGTGGGTATTGTTATTTGGGGTATTGTTGGGCTGTTTGTGGGTTCTGTACGTTTCCTTTCCATACCTCCTTTCCCTGTTTTTCCCCTTTTTACCCTTTCCTATCCTTATTATTGTTGAGATGTTGGGAAGGCCACATCTGGGAAGAATGGGTGAGGAGGAGCTGGGGGCCTTTGTGTGGCTGGTGTGCCACTTCCTCCCCCTGTTGTTGGAGGCTGGTGGCAGGGTGATACAGGGGTATAACATGGAGTCAAGGAGGCTCAGGTGGGCAAAGGTGCTGTTCCACCTAAGAAGACTGTTCAACAGCCAGCGCAATGACCATCAACTGAAACATCGTTGGGCTGACCTGGTAGCCCGAGAGCAGGACCTGCTGGACCACCTGGGTGTGGTGATTGGTGGATCTGTTGGTGAATACAAATTAGACTAATGTGTACAGTAAAATGCTCTGTAGTGACAGTAGCAGATTTTGAGACATGCTGCATGCAATGTTTGTGGACAGGTGGAATGCAAGTTGAACAGTGGCCCTGATTTTAAAAAAAATTGCTAAGCATTACCATCATTTGTTGATGCAAAAGCTGCACAAACTTACAAAAGACAACTTTATCTTGTAAATTAGTGCTGCTTTGACGTCAATAGATGATGGTAATGCGGCACAAACAAAAGTATTATTCAGGGCCTGTAAATGTACCAGGAATGAGATGTATTTCACATGCTAGTGCAAGGAACCAATGTAGTCCTCAAATGTCTTAAACCATGTCTAAACAGTATTCATAAGCATAAGTACAAAGATCTTCCTAACCTCTGGTAATATCTTAGGCTGATATTTCGACTTGGTTTGTGCAGCATTAAAATTAATTATGGATGCCAAAGTAATGCACACTTGATAATATCTAAATATTTTGTGCTACTTTCCATAGCTGTAGAGTAAACAAATGAAGCAAATGCTACACATAAAAAAAGAACATCTGGCCCTAAGTTCATTGTTTCTGTGTGTTTACGTCTGGACAGATAATCCTTCATATGGCCAAACGTAATTGTGCCCGGATTCTACCAGGATACAGTAGCACTAAATTGATTAATCTTATGGCTTTTTGGAGTAGGCGTAGAAATCCTATCATTGAGTAGCATGGCCCAACAACATTTTTGCCTTGGGCACAATTGCTGCTACAGAGCTGGTGCATTTGCCATCTGTGTCACTTTATAGCCAAACTATTTTCTAAAGTTAATGGGTCATCATGGGATCCCTGAACTTTGTGAATGCATGGTCAAAAATTATTTATTTGCATGATGTTGTGCAAGGGACCACTGACTGCTTCCATCATACATTTAAAGTGATTAAATCATTTGCTAGTTTACGTTTGGTACACCCCTGCTGATTTAGTGCAGCATATGGTCAATTGTTAACTTCTCAGTATGAAGGCTATCACAGACATGGTGATATGCTAAGATCAGCAGGCCAGCTTTCCTGTGAGTGCCACCATTCGCAAGGTGCTTACAAATAGAGACCTACCTCATCAAGATTGCAGAAGTAGTATATTTGCAAAACCATGTTTTAATTAGCTGACAGTGTCGGTTCGGTTGTATAACCACAGAGCACCCAACTTGGCAATTCTATGATAATGAATGTGGCAAACTGTGATCTACAATACCTAATACAGGTACATAGCCCCAAGAGGAACACATTTCAGGTGCAGTGACTACACTGTGCCCATGCATTCTGTCACCGATGATCAAACTAGACACTGTCACCATATATGTTTTTGTTGTTTTGATTTAGATAAATGGCCAATATATGTTTAGCGTAGCATTGTCATCAAGTAACACACAGGATCCCTGCCATCATGGTGTCTTAGGGGGCATATACGGCTCTAGGTACACTGCCAATGTGGCATATGTACCCTACATACAACATATTCACACATATAATGGACCATTGAAAGCACAATAATTCATGAACAAAACTCAACCCACATGAGCATCACAAAGTAACTCATTGTCCCTTGGTGCACAAGCCACAATACCTGAGTCACTAGTATTGCAGTGCACCAGGAATGTGGTTTTGCATGTCTCTCATAATAACAAATGATGAAATGGAGTGCCTTCTAGAAATAATTAAGCACAAAATTGAGTAATCATGTTTGGCACCACATGATTGTTAAGGCCAGTGCATGTGTGCATATGTGTGTCTATCACTCACTGGAGTGACTGTGTAAATGCATGTTTGCAGTAGTATGTCTGTTGGAGCTGCTCTATCATATAAAATGTCACACACAGTAATTTGTTGATCCCAGTTTTGTACAGTGAGCAGACATTGAGCACATTTCACCCTTCCATGTTTTACAGGTGGACCCGCTCCATATACAATTGGTGAAGTGGCTTGATTTGCGGATCCAGACATATCCAGTAAGTGTTAATATGTTTGTCCTGTGTTGTGTTTGCACCTGTTGTGCGATTGACTCCTGTGTGTTGGACTCATTGCAAAGTCTGATATGTGACTTGACTGGAGATTGACATTTTGTTCCATGTTTGAGTTGGACATTCTGTGTTGGAGAGTCATATATTGGAAGTTGAGTGCTGCGCTATAGGCATGGGCAGGTGAACAGGGTGATTTTTTACTACATGTATGCCAATGATGAATTTGGAGGTTTTGTGAGTTAGTCAGCAAGTCATACCCTGATTCACACAGACCAGTGATGCCAAAGTCTTACCCACAGACTTGAGCATCCCTCTACGTAATGAACATGTAGGACTGTATGTTTGACTTCCTAGCAGCATCTAGCTCCACATGTTGTGCTCCGTTTATGTGGCACTTGAGTGAAATGTCATAGGTGTGCATGTAGGTCAAGGCCAGATGGGTGATTGCATCAATGTGCTTGTTTTTGGAAAGGTATCAGTGAGATCTAATGATGTTGACAAATGTCCACAATAAGAAAAAAAAATGTGGATGTGATTATCCAATGTTTGAGTCAATCCTAGTTGGCAGACCTCCTTACCTGTGGTGGACTGACTAAACCCATGGACAGCTGTCCAAAGCTTCCTGGCTGTCCTTGATATTTGAAAGTATGTGTTGCATGTCCATCCCCCCTGAGGTACAGGGTTACGGTTAGGAAATATGTGTACCTAGGTGTGAGGATCCCAGTGTAGAAGACAGACATGTAATGCAAACATTCTTGTGTTCCAACCTACTATGCCCCCTCATGATTACTAACTGCATATCGTCCAGGCAGTTCCATTTACAAATCACAGGTCTTGTGGGCCTTGATTGTCATCCAGAAGATAGTCATTAGTTGGCCTGACACATGTGGAGTACTTGCAGCATTTGCTATGTTAGTAATAGCAGTATAAAGATGCACAGATCATTTAATTAGGTACACACCTTGTTGTGCATTGCTGTGCTGTAAGTTAGTAGATGTGTGGGCTGCGTTGGCATGTCATTCCTAAGGGACATTCTATCATCTATACTGTGATTTGTACTGTATGTGCTAATTTTGAGGCAGTGTTAGATCATCATCTGTAAATGTATCACACAATGATGGTACTAATGTTTGGCTTTTTCTAGTTTGACAGCTGCCAACATGAATGCCCAGGAGATAAGGGAATTCCAGAGGTGGGCAGTGGGTTACTGCCACATACTAGATGTGGAGGCTGGGTTCCATAATATGGCACATCGTTATCGCCATGAGAAAGCCACAGTGGTCTGGAGGGCATTTGCCCAAGGGGGGCCAGCTTTGCCCACAACAGCCACCACCATAGCTCAGACCAGAGTGGCCCCAAGGATGACAGCCACTCTAGCAGGTCCCTCCATTTCATCTGCTCCAGGCCCACAAGCAGCACCTCCAGCACCTCCCCCTCCAACCACGGCACAGGCACCAGCAATGGCATCAACAAGTGGTACACAGACAACCCCAGCTGCTGTGAGAGACTATGTGGGATTTCAGACACTGAGACGTGACATGCAACGAATGTTGCGTAGGATGGACAGGCTGCAGCAGGAGGTGTCCCGCAATAGCAGGAGACTGCGGGGTATCAAAAAAATCCTGCAGAGGGCCAATTTTTTATTAATGGATCCTCACCCATGATTCCCTCCCCTCCATCCTCTTTAGTGGGTTTAGGGGGCTTAGTGTTAGGTTAGAGTAGGCTGTTAGTTTAGTTAGAATAAGTGGGTTTGTGGTGGAGGGGGTTATATTATTACATGTTTTTTTGTGGGTGGGTGGGGGGTGATGTTGGGGTTATGTGTATAAAAAAATACAAAAATTGAAAAACAAATATAAAAATTATTTGTAAAAAATATAAACAAATATATATTTGTTTAGGATAAGTTTGTATGTGTGTAGTTTAGTATATGTTGTCCTACATGTGTCCCGTCATATAAGGGGGGCGGGGGGTTGATGTTTAGAGTGTTTAGTTAAATGTGATAAGTAAGTTTAGCTTAGGGTAGTTAGGCCCAGTTGTGGGTAATGTATAGTTAGGATAGGTTAGGTTAGTTAAGGTATTTCCCCTAGTTTAAGTTTCCTTTATTACTGAAAAATAAAGTTTTAGGTACTCCTTCACAGTGTGTGTCCTGTGCTTGGGGATCAGGGCCTTGGCATGGGTGTACAGTGTCAATTTAGAATTTGCATTTCTGTTCCATCCTGCATCAGAATCCCATTATTGACATGGTTATTCCCAATTCCAAATCAGCTGTCACATTGGCAGCTACACCAAAACTACTTCTTTATGCATCTGCCATACATTGCACTCACCACTCAAGGTTACTATGGTTCCCAATGTGTTGTGAAGGTTGGATGTGTTTTTAAATCTGTCATCGTTTGAGTCCTGAATTGGAATCTTGGGCACTGTGGGACATCTGCCTGCAGCCTGATGTTCATGTGAACCCTGGTAAGCTGAGTGATGTTATAGTCTTATGTAGTTCTGTATACATATCTCACACCTATCATTTCTTACATTGTACTCCCAGGTTACATATTTGTCCATACACTCGTACACAACCATTCCTGCTGTATGGTGTGTGTGTGTGATGAAAGTTTATAGTCAGATGTCACATACATAAATATTGTCTTGAAGGGAACGTTGGGCACATTGAGTTTCAGTTTATACATACTTTGAAGCTGACTTTCTTTGTTCTACACAGCATTATATTGTTTGTGATGCTTTAACTTCAGAAATAAGCATAAGGAAGCACAGATGATGAAAAAATCCATACCCCAGTGCATAGTTATCAGCCCACATTCTTTCAACACTGTTGTATTGACATTCTATGGCCATTGACATGTGACATACATCACTAATCTCCTACACAGTTGATGTGCCACATTACACAGTGACAAAGTGGTTTTGTAAGTGCTATTTATTTTAAAGTGCTGTAGTACAATATTTACATAGTCCAGGATTGTGAGTCCATTAGTGTGACGCCTTCTATTGTGATGCAACGCAAGTGCAATGGTGAGGGACATGTCACTGGACATGCTGTGGTGAAGTGTCATACTGTGCAGAGGAACATGAATTGCCCATGAGGTACTGAGAAACAATTACAATGCATAATGTCAAGGTAAACAGTGTGCTGGAGAACAGTGCATGTGACCAACTGTAGCAAGACGGGCAGGTTAACAAGCACAGGACCTAGGATATCAGTGCACATGTGGCATGGGCTTGTGCTACCTGGTACTCCTACGGGTGAAGGTGATCTGTTCACACGTCTTCATCTTCTTATGTGTGTGTCGTCTCCTCTGCCGTTGGAGGTGGTGGGTTTGAAGGGGCACCACACACACTTCAGTTTTTGAAGACGTGGAGTCGGAATTCCCGGTAGATGCCAACTGTGGGGCTATTAAGGGCATTATTGCAGAAAGGAGGAGCTGGTGCTTCTTGAGTATAGCAGCTACATCACTGTGGTAGGCAGCCAGGTCGGCCTTGAGGGGGTCATGATTGCATTTGTTCATGCAGTGAAAGGTTTGGGATGCCAGGTGTTGTGGCAACTCCCTAACTGCTATGGTGAATTCCCTTACACATTGTCGTAGACCTTGCAGGAGGGACGGTAGCGCTTCCGTGGCTGCTGCCTGTTCTTCACATGACTCATGCATGTGCGCATCCCCTCTAGTCTGCCTGCCATATTTTGCATCCACACCCAGACCTCATTGGCCCGCTCCCGCTGTACTCCAACTACTGTCCTCTCAAAGGTGGTACCAGTGTCCTCAGAGTCCTCAGATGGGTTGGATCTGGCAGGCCGTATTATTGGGGTAGTGGGTGGCGCCTCTGTGATGGCTGCTACATCTGTGCTCCTCGTTGCGACAGAAGGTGGGGTCTGGAGGTTTCCAGGGACATCTTGGAGGGTCTGCTGGCTAATGTCTGTCAGCTAATCATCCATGTCATCAGGGAAGTCCAGGACAGGCATATCCCCAGGAGAGCCATCACCCTCTGCAGTGAGCTATTGTACAATTAGTGTGTTTGTGGTGTGGCAGTTGTAATGTGACGTTACTGACTTCCTATTAGTGAGACATATTATCTTGGTTCCTGTTCATTGTTCTTGTCACTAATATTAGCATTCTGCCATGCCTATGCCCCACCTGCATGTCACATGTAGTGTGGGAAGTTTATGGAATTGTCTGCATCACATCCTCTAGGTGTAGGTTCTGTCCAAATTATATGTTGCCACCTACTTGTCCTACTCAACCCTCCCTCTACTTACATTAGCATGGTGAGGCCTTGCAATGGCTGTGGGTGTTCTGATGCTTCTTGCACCACACTTAACAATATGGGACTGACCCTGTCTCTGATATTTCACATACACCTATATGTTGCTGAGACCAAGCACATACTATGTATAGCATTAGCATGGCACGATACAGGTGTCAGCATTGGTAGTGTGTCATGTTGATGTTGGAGAATGTGTGCTACATTAGATTGCACTGATGGGCCTGGCAGTGTTCCATTTCCTCTTATGACTGTGAGTGTGTTTAACTAGCTAGACACATATGTCCTCCCCCTCAATGCTGTTTTCTTAGCAGTATGACATTTGGGATGTTGCAAGGTGGTATTGCAGCTATTGTAACACAGGCATGGGGTAGACCCTAGAATCTGCATCATGGGTATGACATTACTGCTGGGTACTTCACAATGTAAGTAACAATACCTGATGTTTATTGCGCCTATAGAGATGAGCATTTGACAGGATTTACACTTTGTTAGGAATTAAAGGGCATTGATAACGTTGTCATCCTGAACCCTCTATTTTGGGTGTGTTTGATCCATGGGCACCTAACTGCCATTTGCTACTTAACCAGCACACACAGCACAGGTGATAGTGGCAATTGTTATCAATGGTAAATGCCACTTGCAGACATGGCCTGAGACTGGTAATTGAGTCCTAGTTCATGTTGTGACAATACCAGCTGTTGTGTGACTTGCCACTTGCAGACATGGCCTGAGACTGGTAATTGAGCACTAGTTCATGTTGTGACAATACCAGCTGTTGTGTGACAACAAGCTAGTTTTACGTTGTACCCTACCCTCCTGGACTGGCTTTGCCTTTCCAACATCCTTGGCATGGCAGAGCATCCCCATACAAAGGTTGTTGGTGTAGTGTTGTGCTGTGCTCCTGGTTTCCCCTGCACAACCCATGTACCCGTGCCGTGCCCCTTTGCCCTTTCCACTACCTGATTTCCTTGGCTGACATTCATTGTGTAGTAGGTATGTCCCCCCCCACTGTTTACATTTAACATTTAGGCATTTTTGCCCCCCAGGCAACTTACCCTGCATCTGTGTGGTTTCCTGGTAGTCTGTGCTGTCCTGTCCTTGAATCCCTGTGACGATCTCCTCTGTGATGACGGCAGCCACCATCTCCTCCATCTGGTCCAGGGCCTCCTACGGTGCTGGACTCCCACCTCCAGTCTGCAGTGCTTCCTTCCTGTTCCTTGCCATCTTTTCCTTGGTCCTGCGCGTGAAGTCATATCAGCATTTCTTGCACTCAGTGACTGTTCCCTGTACTTCTGCCACACTGTTCATCTTGTCCACAATTTGTTGGTAAATTGCCTCTCTCCTCCCAATTGGCAATTTTGAGGTGACAAAAACTTGATGCTGGTGTTCCGTCACCTCTTTCACCAGTATTTCCTGCTCCTCTGCACTGAAACAACACTTCCTTTTCTTCTTCTCCCTCTCCTGGGTCTTTTGTGGGTCCTCCTGGCTGGTTCCTGGTCGGTTGGAGTCTTCCTGTGGTCTCTCATGGCTTCTGTGATCCGTTTTGGGGCTCCTTTGCACAATTTGCTGAGTTTGTGCCGTTTTTTGACGCACTTGCGGGGAAAAATGGCACAAAACTGGTTTGTGATGTCGTAAACCGGATTGAAGTCATTTTCGCCACATTGACGTCATTTTCCTTTACAACATGGAGCAATGGTTAGAGAAAAAAAAAAATGACTCTAACCCGTGGTTTGCGCCACGGAGCGCCAAAGTAGAAATTTGACGCCCGGGTGGAGCAAAGAAATGGCGTTAGCTGGTATTAAACTTTTTTATGCAAAACTGCGTCGGCGCAGTTTTGCAACAAAAAGTATAAATATAGCCCTAAATGAGGGACACATTTAATTTAGCATACTAAAGCTATTGTATATGTACACTATACGTCTAAACCTATTGAAAAATCAACCATCTATCAACTGCATGTGTGTATTCAAAATAATTTTCAGGAACATGATTATGTTTTTTCATGCTGAGATCTATAAACAAAAAAACCTAGATGATAGGTGGTGGATCAGGGCACTGACTTTGCATTGGTAATGTAAGACCTGTAAGTTATATTTGGAAAAGTCATACACAAAAATTCACTGATGTACCCTGCTGATCCATGCTTTGAAGGATTGACGATTGTGTAGTAGATCAAGAATGGTTTCTCTGGTAGTTACTTACAGATCAATACAGCAAAGTTTGGGTTTCCTCAGGACATAGATTTTCTTCCATTTATTCAAAACCCATGTCAAATCCCTTTCCTTGGGACATGGATGTCTGGCCACAGCATATCATTTAACATTTACACAGATGAGACAGCTTTTAAAGATACATTCTCTCTCTGCTTTCATGGAATTGAAAAGTGGGTGTCAAGGATTAAAAACAAATATGAGCGTGATCCGGTATGTGATCTTACTGGAGGGACATTGGTCTTCTGTTTAGACAGCATTCACCATATATGTAACACTGCAGTAGGAACCTTCTCAGGTAGAGATAGTGAAAAATCCCAGAGGTCCTTTGATTCTATATTGCCTCTGTGGGTAAAAATATTTACCTTAAACTATTTTACAGAATGATGCCATTTCTATCCTTTGTTTACCAAGTGCAGGCCACTATGGCTCTTGATTTATCAAAACAATGTCTTCTCTGTCAGCTGCACAATTTCTGTACATCACAGCTAGACTTCTCATATTTTTCAGATTCTGTGATCACACTACAACTGCCCTGAGTGAATTGCACTAGCTGGCAGTGGTTACACATTATAACTATAAAACCTTACCATTGACAGACTAGACAATTCTATCAGTCATCCAATTTGAAGAATGCCAACACTCTCATGAGACTAGAAAATCATGGCCATCACCATTATCACTCCAACTGGTAATGCCTAGTTTAAACAAAATGTGTGGGTGGCTTTTCATCTTCTTTTAGGCCACTATAGTAGGCAATATGCTTCCACCATCTGTCTGGAAATTCATTTATTATAGCATAAAGAACATGTTTTCAAAGTTATTTTTCTGCTACAATTATCAGAAATGTGATTCTACCAGTAAAACAGATTTGGAAAATTAAAAGGAAAAGGGGAGATGTTGAATTAATATTTCAAACACACCTTGGTCTGTTCATGAAAACATCTAGCCCAGCTAAATCAGTGTAATTAGCCTTTGGGTCTTCAGTCACTGTGAGGGCACACTTTTTGAATATGTAGTATACCACTCATTATATATTAGGCACTGTGCCTTGTGTGTTCACAAGGGTGGTTTGTTAATAAGCAAAAAGAGGTTTTCATATACAGCAAAAACACTTTTCTTTACCATGTATTACTGAAGTGATTTTCAACTACTACCCAACCAGAACACAATGGTGATCCTGGCAGACAAATATTTTTATCATATATGGAGGTGGTGAAAATACACACTGGAGCCCACGTGTGACATTTACCTTCCATGACGTTGGTGCATTTTGTCAGCACCATCCTCGTTACAGTAAAATTTAAAGACATCATTTGGGTAAAACCAATTTTGCCAACAACCATTTTAGAACGAGAGCACACACACATTGGCACTGAATTGCTTTCTTTCGAGAGACACTGTCATATACACCTATTGCATAAGAAAGCTAAATCATCCTATAGTCTGACATTCCAATTTTTAGGTCTATTGAGACCTAATGTTTGAACAGCACACAACACAAATATCAGCAACACATACAGACAGGGCCAAAACACATGAAGAAAAGGGCTTTTAGCAGGCCATTTCCATCCATTGGCTTGTTTGTGTGAGCCATTTTCAAGCATTGTCTTGCTACGTTGTTTTTCATGCTTTTGGACTATCTCATAGCACTTTATGTTTGAATAATGTTATGCTTCTGTTGTAGTTGGAATACTGGAACTAGCAACTAGGTGGTGTAGTCCTGTTTTATGGTGTTAGCAGCATGATATCTATAGTAACTCAGCAGTTTAAGCTGCATGATGATCTTGCTGCTGTTACCACTGACATTGCCTTATGTTCCATATATAGTAATATTCAATATTGAAGCAAGAAAAAAAAAAACATCTCCCCAACTACAGTTTAAAGTTTGCTAGTCTGCAATGTTTTGTATAAAGTTGCATTCAGTACAGAGCCCTTCATCTACTTCAGGTAAAGATACACATTTTATTTATTCACACACACATTTCCTTCTTGATTCATTTATTAACAAATATTTCATAATTATTTCAGAAACATAGTAGCCAGACATGAATATCTATCAAACTCCCCTCATCCTTCACTAGGAGACCTGTTGACAAGAGTAAAACTTCATACACTCCTCATTCTCATTTATACTACACACTCACATACTAATTATTTCTGTTAAAATAGAAATGCCCCATAATCCAGAATGCTAGCAAACCAAATAATTAACATACTTATAAGGCTGACTTTGACAATTTAATATGTAAAGGTTAAATATATCTTCATACTCTATATAACATCTTCTTATCCTATAATGCCATCACACATTATTCTTGCATTTTAGTTTCCTTTGAATTATAATGTTGTAAGTTTGCCTGGTTTCCCATGCTGTGGTGGCACAGTGTTGAACAAGCGTATGACTCTTAGATTATGCACCTTCCTCAAGGCACCATGCAATGTCCAACAATTAAAATTCCACAAGAAAGGACAGCAAAGTGGCAGGAAGTGGCCTAGAAAATGAAAAAAAAAGTAATCCAATATAAAGCAATAAAAAGACTTCAATCCAAAGATTATTTACACCGTTTTTGGAATACACAACTTCACAACTGTTTCATGTGTGTATTTAGCATAGGAATGATCACCACATAAAGAAATCACTTTAATCCTAAATTCCTTAGGTGCCATCATGCTTTACATGCCATCACTTTCTCTACTACCAATGTAGTCAGCTCGTCATCATCATCAATACAAGGAACAAGCTCATCTCTTCAATCTTCATCCTATGTATTCTTTTCCAATATTTGCTTCTGTAGTTCACAGTATAGGGGCCTCAAAGGTATAACGAAGACCCCAGGGGGTACATGTAAAGCCTGAATCTATAGTAGAACCTATCAGGCCTCATTTTAACTGATGACCAGACTAGTCACATCCAAAGCATTGAGATATTAATGCCTACCTTCCTTCACCAAAAAGTACTACAAGACAAATGTTGGATAATCACAAGTCAAAATCCACAAAAGAGAGTCCATTAATTTGGAATGTATCTAAAGTTTCAAGTTGCTTGTTGGTGAACTGTCATGAGTTGCAATAAATGATACCATTCGAATGATCCACGGAAAGCATAAGAGAGCAAATAAATTAGTATAATGATGCTCACAAAAGGTTTATAGTGCTCCCCTAGCCTTTATATGAACTATCAATGAAAATGCCTTAAATGTAAAAGATCATCTTACTCACACAGATATATCAATATCACCTAAGCCCTATGGCCACTGTCTGTTGTACACAAAAATCATCTAATTCCTATTGAAGATAATGGGATTTAGATTTCAGTGGACAGGATATCCTTCACCGTTGTGATAGAGTTACCCGTCCGCTGAGTTCAAATAAGGCCCTAGGTTATATAGAGCATACAGATAGAAAAAACATATATAACAAATGATTAAGCGAAGCATTATAAGTATGTTCTTTCTTTGGTTTGGTAGGCTTCTGGATTATGAGAGATTTATAGTTTAACAGGTGTGAGTAGTATTTGAACATGTGTAAGGATATGAATGAGGAGTGGATTAAGTTTTATTCTTATCTATGTGTCTCTTGGTAAAGGATTAGAGGAGCTTGATTAATATTCATGGTTGGCTACTATGTCTATGAATTAATTATGAAATAAATGTAAATGAATTGATAAACAATGAAATTAAGGTAGGAACAAAATAAAGTGTGTTTCTTTATTTAAAATAGATGAAGTGCTCAGCATTGAATTAAATGTATACAAGTAACTGCAGACTAACTAGCTTTCTGTAAACTTTATTTGGGGTGACTTTTTTTTCTAGCTTCATATTGAGTTTTTTCCCTTGTTCCGTACCCTACTTTCATATTCAGGGGGCCTCTGTTTTTTGTTTTGATATATAGTAATAATCACAACTGAAAGGCAGAGGCAGCAACCAACCAGGTATTCTCAATCTGAAAGGTCCGGGGTGCCTGCTTTCCATGTGCCTACAACACCTTTATATGGAAATCTATGTCCTCTGGAGAAGAGTCTGTTGATAAATTAAATACTAAACAAGCAAAACCTGACTCTGTTCTGCTTATTGATTGTTTAAAATCCTAGCAGTTTCAAGCCCTAGCTGCCGGAGATCACAAATAAACAACCATATTTTAACCCCTTCTTTGCCAGGGATTTCCCCCTCAGGGGCCAGGACTTTTTTGGCTATTCGGGGCAGTTCGCGCTTAGGCCCTCATAACTTTTTGTCCTCATAAGCTACCCACTCCAAATTTGCGTCCCTTTTTTTACAATATCCTAGGGATTCTAGAGGTACCCAGAGTTTGTGGGTTTGTGGGTTCCTCTGGAGGAGACCAAGAAATCATCCAAAATACAGCACAAATTTCATTTTTTTTTATTGGAAAAAAGGGCTGCAGAAGAAGGCTTGTGTTTTTTCCCTAAAAAATCACATCAACAAAGGGTTTTTAGTGCTAAATTCACCATCTTCCCAGCTTTTAGGAACAGGCAGACTTGAATCAGAAAACCACATTTTTTAACACAGTTTTTGCATTTTACTGGGCCATTCCCTATTTGTACTATTTTTTGTGCTTTCAGCCTCCTTCCAGTTAGTGATGGAAATGGGTCTAAAACAAATGCCGGATCCTGGACAGCTAAACATTTCTGAAAAGTAGACACAATTCTGAATTCAACAAGGGGTTATTTGTATAGCTCGTTCAAGGTTTTCCTACAGAAATAGCCATTTTTCTCTACGTTTTACTCTGTAACTTTTTCCTGCAATGTCAGATTTTCAAAAGCAATATACCATTACCCCAGCTGGACTCTTCTGGTCGTGGGGATATATAGGGCTTGTAGGTTCATCTAGAACTCTAGGTATCCAGTATCAATAAAGGAGCTGCACCTTGCAATGGGATTTCATTGTATACCAGGAATAAAGCAATTCATTTGCTGAAATATAAAGAGTGAAAAATAGGTATCAAGGAAACCTTTGTATTTCCAAAATTGGCACAAGAAGAGAAGCAGTGTTTGTTTGCACATCTCTGAATTCCGGTGTCCATATACTAGCATGTGAATTACAGGGCATTTCTCAAATAGACGTCTTTTTTACATACTGTCTTACATATGGAAGGAAAAATGTAGAGAAAGACAAGGGGCAATAACACTTGTTCTGCTATCCTGTTTTCCCCCAAGTCTCCTGATAAAAATTGTACCTCACTTGTGTGGGTAGGCCTAATGCCCGCAACAGGAAACGCAACATGGACACATCACATTCTTACACTGAAATCTGACGTGTTTTTTGGACAGTGTCTAGCTGTGGATTTTGGCCTCTAGCTCAGCCGGCACCTAGGGAAATCTACAAAACCTGTGCATTTTGCAAACCTAGATACCTAGGGAGATCCAGGTTGGGGTGGCTTGTTGGGCTCTCACAAGGTTCCCAGAATCCTTTGCAAACTTCTAAATTTGGCAAAAAATACTTTTTCCTCCCATTTCGGTGGTAGAAAGTTCTGGAATCTGAGAGGAGCCACAAATTTCCTTCAACCCAGCATTTCCCCAAGTCTCCCAATAAAAATCATACCTCACTTGTGTGGGTAGGCCTATGCCCACAATGGCAAATGTCCCAAAACGCAACATGGACACATCACGTTTTCCAAAAGAAAATAGACCTGTTTTTTGCAAAATACCTAGCTGTGGATTTTGTTCTCTAGCTCTGCCATCACTTAGGGAAATTTACCAAACCTGTGCATTTTTCAAAACTAGAGACCTAGGGGAATCCAAGATGGGATGACTTGTGGGGCTCTCACCAGGTTCTGTTACCCCAAATCCTTTGCAAACTTCAAAATTTAGCAAAAAACAATATTTTCTCAAATCGCTGACAGAAAGTTCTGGAACCTAAGAGGAGACACAAATTTCCTTCCACCCAGCATTCCCCCAAGTCTAAAAAAGATAAAACGCCCCAAAACACTATGTGGACACATCAAAATTGTCAAATACAAAACTACCTGTATTTACGGGGGGCACCTGCGTTTTTGGTCCTGGGCTTAACATCCATCTAGGGAAACCTGCCAAACCCAAACATTTCTGAAAACTAGACATCCAAGGGAGTCCAGGGAGGTGTGTCTTCCATGGATCCCCCAGTGTTTTCTTACCCAGTATTCTCAGTAAACCTCAAATTTAGCTAAAAAAATCAAATTTTTCCCACATTTCTGTGTGGGATCATCAGACCGGCACAACTTTCCTACCACTCAACATTCCCCTCATTCTTCAGTAAAAATTATGCCTCACTTGTGTACGTGGGCCAAGTGCCTGTGACAGGGAAGAGCCAAACACATTCTGAAAATGACATTTTTAGGCTGACAAGTGGGGCAGAAGTTTTATCGGTATAGATGCGGCAATGCTGGGTGGTAGGAATTTTGTGGATTCCTGCAGATTACTGGAGGTTCCATCACAAGAATGTAGGAAAAATGTGTGATTTACAGCAAAGTTGGAGGTTTGCAGGGACTTATGGGTAAGAAAATGGTGAGGGGTGCATGTGAAGCACACCACCCTGGACTCACCCAGATGTTTAGTGTTCAGATGTTTCTAGGTCTCATAGATTTTTCTACATGGCATTGTCCCCAAGTCCAAAAAGTGCAGCCCTTACCATTCCAAGTGGGATGATTTTGAGAGTTAGACAAGCTCTCATGGCCCAAATGCAATACCAAAACCCAAAATAATCAAATGTCCTCTTTCTTGCTGTGGAATAAGATGTTTTAGTGTGCAGGGGAGAGCTGAAAGAGTGTTACCACCTTCAGTTGGAGTGGGGGCACAGCCATGCCCCTATTGGTTAGTAGCCACCACCCCACTATTTTTATTTTTTTAATTCCCTGGAATCTAGTAGGCTTTCTGCCCTCCCGGGGAGTGGATCAGGGATAATTGCCCCATCTGCCCACCTCTGGGCAGAACAACTTTGTCCCCATTTAGTTGTGGTGGGGGTATGGCTATACCACCACCCTCTTTAAAAAAAAAAAAAAAAATCTTCCCTAGTCTCTAGTGGGCTTTCTGACCTCCCTGGGGGCAGATCTGCCTTACAAAAATAGGCCCCAAGGGGGGCAGAAATGACCAACAGTAATGTGCCCCCATGGGGAGTAACCCTTGCCCAAGGGTCTGCTCCCCATAAAACACACACACACCAATCCCTGGTGCCTAAGTTGTTTCTGCCCCCCGGGGGCAGATCGGACTGATAGAAATCAGCAAATCTGACCCCAGGGTGGCAGAAATGGCCTAAAATAAATTTGCGCCCCAGGGGAACGACCCTTGCCTAATTGGTCTCTCCCCTTGCGTGAAATTGATGCTAAAAAAAAAATGCCCTGGTGCCTCGTGGTTTCCGCCTCCCCTTGGGGGCAGATCGGCCTAATAAAAATAGACCAATCTGCCACAAAGGGCGGCAGAAATGGCTTAAAATAAATCTGCCTCCAGGGGAGCGAATCATGCCAAAGGGGTCTCTCCCCTTGCATGAAACTGACCTAAAAAAAATCCCTGGTGTCTAAGTGGTTTCGACAGATTGGCCTAATGAAAATAGGCTAAAATGGCCTAAAGATAATTTGCCCTCCCAGGGGAGTACCCCCTGCCTAAGGGGATGTGCCCCACGGGGGGAGGAGAAATAGCCTTAAAATGGCCTTTAAATAATTTGTCCACTTGGAAAGTGACCCTTGGCCAAGGCATCACTCCCCTCATGCCAGTATCAAAAAACAACAAAGATTCCTGGAGTCTAGTGGGCATTTCTGCAGCCTGATTGCTTCACAATGTCTAATGTGTGTGAAGTACACTTAGTAGTCATCAAGTGGACACTCGTAGTGGTTTGTTGTCCCCTTCTGTATGCAAAGGGGACATAGCTCTACCAGTCCTTCACATGTTGTGGCTGTTAGTTTGTGGCTGTGTTAGGTACATGTGAGTGTCTGTGTTTGTGATGTCCAATCATTGCTGTGTATTTCCGCATGTTGCATATGTGTTGTTGCCAGTTCATCTGTGATCCCATGCCCGTGCATTTTTGTTGAGGAGTATATGTTGTTTGTCCTACAGGGTTGGTGTGTTGTATGTGTATTGATTGGTTGGTTGACTTACTGACAAGTAGGCCATTGCCATATTGTCTCTCCTGGAACTGCTCTTTGATAGTGGAGTGCCACAATATGTAAGCATCATGGACACTTCTGGGGTATTTGCCTGAGATGTTCTTGAAGAGCCCATGGTGGTCAATAGTGGCCTGCAAATTAATTGAATGGGTGTGCTTGCGGTTCTTGTATAGGTGTTCTGTAGCTGCAGGTGGCACCAGTTGTACATGGGTTCAATCCAATCCACCCAGCACATGCGGGAACCCAGAAATTAGAGAGAATCCTCGCTTTGTCTCCTGCTGCAGTTGCTGGGTGTTTGGGAGGCAAATGTGGTGGGGTGTGAGGCAGATGATGACATCTAGGACCTTAGGCAAGAAAACGGATATTGACGGCTGGAAGACACCAGCCACTAGTGACCCTGTTGTTTGAAAGGTTCCAGAAGCTAGCATGTGCAGAAAATTGAGGAGCTTTGTGATGGGTGGTATGTTGTAGGGAGTTTGCAGCCTTGTTGTAATGTCTGGTGCAATCTGGTTCAGCAGTCGTAGAATGGACTTCTGGTTGAGACAGTGAGTCCTGATGATGTCTTGCTCCCTGAGGCTAAGGAGGGTTGTCCTCTGCCGAAATATCCTCTCCTGCCTTCTGTGTTGCCTTTGTGGGTGCTGTGGTGGTGTTTGGGGTTGCTGTTGTGGAGGTGGAGGGAGAGGCTGTTGGAGCGGACGTCTGCGGCATGTGCCTAACTGGAGCAGTATGACTTCCATGTTGTCCCGGAGGTAGCAAAGGTTACTTCTGTGATTTTTCCTTAAGTAGTAGTGAATGTGCCTCATTTTAATGCCTGATCAGACCCAGGCATTTAAATTTGGCGCAAAGTGGGGTTAACGTCATATTTTGGGTCCACCTACAACCCATGCGTCATTTTATCATGAGGGGATAAATATGGCGCTACGGCCTTAGAGTCTTTTTTTGGACGGGAATGCCTACCTTGTATCTCACCGACGCAAGGTGGGTTCATGCATCTGAAAAATGACATTAACTCCTATATTTTGATGCTAGATGGGTCTAGCGTCAACATATAAATATGGAGTTACGTTTGTGCCAATTTTGCATTAAAAAAATGACACACATTTGGCGCAAACAGAGTATAAATATGCCCCATTGTCTCTTGCTATACGAATGGTGGCACAAACAGTGCTGCAGTCCTGAGTGGACTCTGCCTTATGTGCCATGGGTACCTTGGGTACCATATACTAGGAACTTGTCAGGCCTTGCCAATTGGGAGCATCAAATTCAACACATACTTTGCTTGGGGTCAGAACACTGGCACTGATGTTTGGTTAGCAGACCTCAGTGCACTCTCAGAGTCAGTGGAGTGTCCTGAGGTGAGGGGTGATGATGGCTCTTCTTGGGAGGTTGAGGGTAAGTCTGGCGGCTGGGTTCTGAGTTGTCTCGTGGCTCCAGTGTCGAGAGAGTTGCCGTGGTCAAGTTGGCTGGTGATGAGTGCTTGAGTAACAGTCTTTCTGGCTGATAGCGATATTCCGCAGAATATCTTCTTGACCATGCACAAGATGTTGAAGCAAGATGCTGAGATGGTGTTGATTTGTTGCTTTATGGTGAGCTGGGTGTCTAGTATGATTCCTAGGTTGCATGTGTGGTTGGTAGGGGTGGGTGTGATTCCAAGGCTGGTGGCCTCCATGAGTAGCCCCAACTGTTTTTGAAGATGAGGACCTCGGTTTTGTCAGAGTTCAACCTCAGGCAGTTGGTCTTCGTCAATGCAGCAATGTCGGTCATGGTCTTATGGCAGTTGGTGTTTGTGGTCAGGTCGTTGTCTGTGAGGGAGAGGACTAGCTGTGTGTTGTTGGGTAGGAAATTATGTTGAGTCTGTGGGGGTGTGCGATGTGTGTGAGGGGTGTAATGTAGGTGTTGAAGATGGTGGAGGTGAGGGGGAGCCCTGTGGGACACCGCAATTGATGTCTCTGGGCTCGGAGATGAAGGGCGGGAGGAGGATCCTTTGTTTATGACTGGAAAGGAAGGAGGCTATCCAGTTGAGAGTGTTGCCTTGGATTCCTAAGCTGTGAAGTCTGGCAATGAGGGTGGGGTAAGAGATGGTGTTGAAAGCTGCAGAGTGGTCTAGGAGGATTAGGGCAGCAGATCCTCCTTGGTCGATGAGTCGTCTGATGGCATCTGTGGCTGCGATGAGGGCGAATTCTGTGCTGTGATTGGGTCTAAAACACAATTGGGAGGCGTTGAGCAGGTTGTTCTGTTCTAGGAAGTCTGTGAGTTGGTGGAAATCTTTGAGTTTGTTTCAGTTGGCTGAGGGTTTCTTGAAAAGAGGCTTGACATCAGCGTGCTTTCAGGTGTCGGGATGGTGGAGGTATGGATGAAAGTGTTGTTAATTTCAGTTGGGGTGGTTACGATGCTCTCACATCCGGGGTTGTAGATGTGGTGGGGGCAGGGGTAGGAGGGGGATATGAAATGGATAGATAACATGATAGAGACTGTGTCCTCTGTGGAGAGAAGTTTCCATTTGGAGAGCAGGTAGGGGGTGGGGTGTGCGCTAAGATACGAAGATGGTCGGCGATGGTGAACTGGAGGTCAAAGTTGTTGTAGATATTGATCTTTGGTGGAAGTAGTTTGTAAGCTTGTTGCAGAGTATTTGGGATAGATAGATTGAGTTTTCTGTGGCAGAGGGGTGTTAGTATTCTTTAATGATGCTCAAGAGCTCTTTCGCGTGGCTGGCAATTGCTTCAAAACCAGAATAGGCAGTGTCCTGCTACCACACTAAGAACTGACTAATCCCCTGTAGTGAGTCTGGTGCCAGGGCAGGAAGGAAGGTACTCTGTGAACTTTAAACACCCTTCTTTGAAGTCACTCCCACTTCAAAGGCACAACTGGGTATAAGTACTGGAACTCAGACCCTACCAACTCAGTACGCTTCTGGACCTGTGAAGAACTTTGCCAAGAAGGAGGACTGCTGTGCTACTACAATGACTGCCACTTTGGACTGCTGCTCTGGAAAGAATGATGTTCTGCTGTGCTGCCCTACTGCCTGCTGCCCTCTGCCCTGCTAAGGAATGACTGGACCCATCTCATTTGAAACTAGTGTGACTCCAAGGGCTCCTGTTTGCCTCCTGTTCTGCTCAAGTCTCGGGCTCACAAAAGACTTTCAACACAACCTGCAACAGCACCTGGACTTTGCTTTCTGTATATCTTGCCCTGCCAAGTGGTGCCAATGCAATCCTGGGCCCATGGAAGTAGGTATAAAGAGTTGCAACTGCCAACATCCATGCATTGTTGCAGATGCATTGATTGGAACCAATGCATCTCCTCTGACACCAGTACATTGCTACTTGAAGACTCCACATCACCAGGTGCACTGCACGACGCTGACACATTACATTCCTCTCAAAGGGTTTGACAGAGAGGCATCCTCAATTATGCAGTTCAGAACTGATTCATCACCTATACAACCAGGATCGAAGAAGATGCTATGTATTGTAAATATGGTGCACCCATGGTGTTGTTGGGTGGGGCAGGGGCGACACAAGAAAACTGGCGATCAGCACTGATGCACCAGTTTCTTGTAAATATGCCCCTAATTACAGCTCGGTGGAGTAGTTTAACTGTAGAGACTGAGTAGTCTCCACTACTGAAAAACTTCAGTTATGCTGAACTGTAAATTAGCTGGGCAGTTTCAGTTGGGCATAGAGGGTAATCCTTCATCATAACGAAGAACCCTCTCACCAAACTCTGAATCAAGACTTTAGTTTTCAATGATATACATAAATGGCTTAATTATAACATTCAATTTCAATTTCCAAAGTGATTGAGGATGGTTCTTTTTGCTGGTTTGTGGCAAGGCAATTAAAACTCAGTGGCTCAGGTTGTTGTAGTTGGACTCTTGCTCTAGACAAGACTGCTGTTTCAGGGATGACAGTACTTTTGTTTGTACAACACTAGGCTAATCGTACAACAAGTCTCAACTGTCGGGCTAACCCTCCCGGCTCACAAGCAGTATCGCACCAAAACCCAAATAGTAAACGCTGATTTGTGGTAGCCTTTATGCATAGACTTAAGAGTGTGACATCTCGGGGGAGTCATAGTTAAACCAAGATTACCCTTTTCTCACATGAGCAACAAGTCTTGGTTTGACACAGGCAATGAAAGAGATGCAGTAAATTTTTCAATACGTTTTATTAACAAGACTGAAATCTACTCTATCATGCATGGGCTGCAATGACTAAGATAATGAACAATGCAAGAAACAGAATTGTAAAAACCTTCTTGCAATAACATGAGATGTGAAATAGACCCTAACACCCTAGCACAATGAACCTAATCTCTAACCTAAAGAGAGCTAGGTGTGTTAAACCTAATTTGCCAGTACCATGTCCATGAGAAGAGCCCCCCAACCCTTGTTACCTTGGAATGAGGTCTATAGATCAGGCTCCGTGGAGACAAGAAAGCTGGGTCTGCATCAAGGCAACGTAGCAGAGATAGCATTGATTGCATCTGGTAGTAATCCCTCTGATAGCCTTGTCTGTGTGGGATGTCGTTATACAGATCTTGTAGGACCCTTGATGCAGGTATTGTCCCAAACAATAGATAAGAAGGCATGCTTGGGGTGGCAATTAAATAAACAATTCCCTCAAAAAATAATGAGGTTCCTGTCATACATAAGTGAGAACGAAATGATGTGAATATCTACGTAGATCACGTGTCTTAGACGCTGATAATGACGCCTTCACAGACTTCCTAACTATAAACATAGCAGCCACCTTGGAAGAAATATTTAAATAAATACACTAAAACAGAGCAGGCTAAGTAGATTAAAAGTCACCACTTGACGGGGGCACAGGCCTGCAAGTCAGAAGGGTAGGTTATCTCCTGAGTCCTAATAAAACCAAATAGGATCAACTACTAGGTGGGTGATCATTTTGAACTGAGATCCTCAATTTGTAATATTTTATCACACTGGCTGGATCAAATATTATTTATGTTGTCTACTTTGATTATTATCATATTTAAGAGATATGATATTGCATGAATGAAATGTTTAATTTTGCACCTTATTTAGTGAAAGTAGATGATTAAAGTGAAAATGCTTTTATTCCTACTGCCGTATTTCTGGAAAAATACTTTTGCAATGAATAGAGGAACATGAAAATTTCACAATATCTTTCACTGACCCATTTCCTGTAAAATGAAAGTATCAGGAAGGACAGTACAATCTGTGCATAGTTTCATTTTAACCTCTTGGGTGCCCAGTACCAGCTGGTCTCATCCTCAGCCACGGTTGCTGTGTGCCGAGGATGAGACCAGCTCGTCCTGCACCCGGCTTATGGGGGAGCTCTAGCGCTCCCCCATGAGCCTCCCCCCACCCTCCCAGTGCAGGGATAGAAGGGCAATAGCTTCCCCTTCCACCCGACCCCCCCAGAGATGTCTGATGACATCAGCGCTGACCTCATCAGAGGCAACCCTCACAGCGGAAACCGCCATGCAAAGGCTGGCAGATTTGGGAGTCAAAATCCAGAGCAGAGCTGCCCTGGCAGATTAAGACCACTGGGAATGCCAGGCAGCTGGCTGGTGGCAACCTGGCAAGGTTGACGGTCCAACTGAGGTGAGTCCAACACATTCATAATGTGGCGGTCATACTGCCACGACCTCAGTGGTCCAACTGCCACTGTGAGTCTGACATTGTTGAGATTGCCAGATTTGCTCTGAGGGCCAAGATGGCTTACACAACCATCATCTGCCATTAAGGCCTACTAAGAGTTGCACTGCATGCATAATGCCACATGCCAACATGGACGGAATAGGCTGGCTTTGTAGGGCAACTATGCTGGCTACACATCTGACACCATTGTGTTGCAAGGAGGTTGTAGCCTCCATCCAATATAATGACCCTGCTACTAAAATGGCTACATAAAACATGTTACATACATGATGAGCATATGTATTGGAATCATGATGGTCATATACAGGTCCAGTACTCAAGAATGTAATGTACATGAACACAGTCAAATTGAACCATATTACACGACCTGGTACATACACAACACCACAATCACCTCTGATTCACCACTCAAACTGCAACCAACTACTGCCATGGAGCATTAAAGATCACTCTCAACTCTTCACAAAATGTTTCCCTCTTATCTTTGCAGCTGACCAAGGTTATGGCATACCTCCATGGGTCATGACCTCATTTGAAAATCCAATGAACAATGTGCCTACAATGAAGCACACTGGAAAACATGTAATGTGGTGGAGATGACATTTGGCCTTCTCAAATCCAGGTTCAGGTGTCTGGACATGACAGGATGACGCCCCTTGTATGCTCCCCACTGATATGCAAGATCATACTGGTATGTGCAATCCTGCACAACATGTGTGTCAGAAACATTGTCCCCTGGGATGGACAAGTAGATGTCCACAATGAGGAGGAGGAGGAGGAGGATGGGCTTGAGCACCTTGAGGGGGAACAACCAAACACAGTGGCAGGGGTTTGCAAGAGACATACAATTATTGAGAACTTTTATACATAGTCAAACAAAAAAAGTACTTTGTAAATACTTCCAATAAATTTTGCACAGGCTAGAAATTAGCTATCATAAATGGTAGAGATCCCAGCTCAATAAATCCATGCACCAGTGCTCTAACAACATCAACTTATGATAATGTCAGATGCTTGGTGCATGTGCACAAGGCCCAGAGTGAAGTGGAGCACCATTAACCTGCACTTTGAAATGCAACCATGTGCTTGTGTTGACACACAAACTCACACATTGATGAAGATGGGTAGGCCTGTTGGCTCTGCACACTGCAAAACTGCAACACATTGGTACGACATTGTATATGACAGTCATGACTAAATTGATGTTGACAGATCTGAAAATACATTTGGAGGCAGGCACCCATATCTCAAAGATCTCAACCTTTGCGCTGCCATAGTGTCATATTATTGATGGTAAGGTGGTGCTAACCTGCGATTTACCCCATTTAGTCTTCACAAAGTGGTGCAATGCATGCATTACTACTTTGGAAAGGCTTGGCACACATCATGGTTGTGTCAGCCACAATGTATGCAAGGGGCCATTCTGGTGGAAAGGGGGCCTCCATATTAGCACAAAAAAAGACAATGAGATTGCTGCACCTCATTCATGGTGATTTCTTAATGCCTGCTTTTTGCAGGCGTTAAAAATGTGCTCCCATCATGATCAATGGGTCCCTGGGTGCTTAGCAGGTCTGTGGAAAAAAATTAGGATGCTAATCCTGCAAAGCCCCAGACTACTGTCAAACATTTTTGACCCTTCTCCAACTAACTTCCACCATGGTGCTCCGTCTATTGGAGACTGCGCACACATTTGTGGTATCAGGAGTGCGCTAGGGTCGCACTTCTACAGGCCCAGCACTAGGCTCTGTGCCACTACCATATACATGGCCCCAAGTGTAGTGATGCTTGCACAGTTAAATTTGTAGATAAACAGCTGGTAATGACGCCTGTGCCATGAAACAGGCATGAAAGGGTGTATTAAAATTAGTTAGGGAGGCCACACTCCAAACTCCAACCCTCAGAGTCACAACAAATTCTCCTAAGTATAAATTCCAAACACTCGGTTGGGCTGCTGAGTGGACGTTTGAAATTTGGGCATAGAGATGTGTGAGAAGGGCCCCTATGTACTCAGCAGAAGTTTCCATGATCTGTAGTATCACCTTCTGAGAGCATCATTGGCCTTCACGTGTATACATGATGTTGAACCACACAGCCATCATGCTGTGACTTAATTATGACTACGCCCACACATGGATGTGAGTAAGGGGTGCACTAAGGCCCACAAGGACAGTATAGATACAATAGGTGTTGCAATACGGTAGTCCTTTAGGCCTCTTGGTGTCACTATGCAAGGTCATGATAGGGCACTTAACCATGCACTGGGTCCAGACTGCTGCCAGTTCCATTTGACCTGTGCATTGTGTATCAGAGTTGGCCTATACGGTCATACATGTGCATGTCTGTAGTGCTTGAGTTCCATCACTGGCACATCACTCATTAACCTGCAACACCAGATGCATCCTCTGACCACTGAGCAAGTGTGTCTGAGTTGAGCCATACTCCTATGCCCATGTACTCATTCCTCACTGGTTCAACAGACAATAAATCCATTATCAGATCAGTCAATGTGGAGGTAGTTATAACTGTCTTCACATGAGCCCACTGCCATTGCAAATTTCATAGTGTGACTGCCTTGTGATGGCACATGTATTTTCCTTACTTCTCTGAAGGATGTATAATGTCAATCCTCAATACCTTGGAAAACCCATATAAGCACAGGTTAGCAGTTCATCAGTTTGCAATGATCATGATATAGTTGTATGCTGCATCTGATGCAGGCTGACATGCTATGTTTGTGATGATGTACCAGCCACTACAACAAACATAGCATGGCCCTCAAGTGGGATATAATGGTCAAATTGTCCCTAATGATAATAGAGTGTTGTGTAACAAACAGCTGCATAGAAATGCCATGTAGACATGGTGATGCGAAATGCACCACAGGAGTGTCATGGACACTGATGGTATGTAGATGTGTGGGTCCACCTCATTAGAGAGAACGTGTGATTGAGTGTGGACCACAATGAGTGATGTAGTTTTCTAGGCCAATGATCAGAAATCATAGGAAGATGGATGGTGACATCATGGGGCATGTGTAAGCGGGCCAAGCACCATTGGAGCTTCAATATTTGTGAGGCTCCGGGAACGCGATGCCCTGCACCGTGTATACAAAGTGGGCTTAGGACACATTTTGTGGCTTCACATTAGCTTGTCAATACGGCCCCTTCACATGCAGTACTTTGCGTGGAAGGAGCATGCAATGGGTGTTGCTGTGGCTGTGCCATAGCAAAACCCATAGCAATTAAACGATGTCCCAGATCTACACATTTTCTTACAATAGAAGCTGTAGAAAATTCTGAAAACACACCAAGGTGTGGCTTTAGCAAGCCACAATGAGCTAACATATACAGTGTTGTACCCTCCATATTTTGCTCTTTCATTGGGTGCTGCATTTGGCAGCACACATCAAAAGTGCAAAGACCCCTTGACAATTTTGTTTGTGTAGGAAGGTGTACCTCCATGCACGATGGCTATCTCCCCCTCAACACAGCTATGAGCCATGGGGTATGGGTGTCTGGGTCAAATACTGGAAGCAAGATTAGCGCCGGCATAGGTGACAACATAGTGATGCTTCCTCTCCTATTCAACACGGCGCATCCCTGCGTTGTGAATATGGCGGAGTGGTGCGCTACCAATTGTCCATCAACATGGTGCTCCATCACATTCCCATCTTGTATGTTCTGGGGTAGTGCAATGAGTTTGGCTTGCATGTAGTCCTTAGGGCAGCATGTGCTGGCATGGAATTGTGTATAAAAGGAATAATAATGGCTGACCACATATTCATGGATGTCTGCCATGATAGGTCACAGACCTGCTGTTTGTGTACATAGTATGCCTGTTATAAACAACCTTGTCACTGCACCATAATCAGCAATGTGTGGCACAAAAACACTTGTTAACAAGATGGCACAGATGTAGGGTTCCAACTGCATTACTCACTAGGGGGATTCTGTAGGAGACGTACACACACCACAGGTGCCACAATACCCTCTGGAGATGATGAGATAGTGGTACAGAAAGGAGCCATAATATCCAGAACTGCAGTAATGAGTGTACACAATGTGTGGACAACTCCACTCAAAATGTTTCAGGTTAAAGTCTAGTAGTCTCCTAACACCAGATGTCAGCAGTGTAGCCAATATGGTGCAGCCACCATGTAAAATGTGACTGATGTAGGTGACACCACAGATGCATAAGAAGGTAATGTTATATGTGTAGCTGCTGCTGTAAGGATATCTGACATGCATCTGATAATGATGTAAGACGCTCCTGGATACAGCTGAAGCACCCAAAGCTGTGACGCAATACCTGTGGCCTTCAGGGCATCCACACAGCCACCATGTGTGTGCTATTGAATACACGTAGGACTAAATGAAACAGGGTAGGGGGCTCCAGTGCTGTTCTGTCTTGACAACAGTGATATGCAGCTCAGAGTTTGCCCAACATTTCTAATGGCAAGATAGCATCAGTTGTACATGTGGCCACAGCATGGCAAATGCAGCTGGACCCTAGTAAAGTAGGCGCAGGCCAGGTTTTACACCTGGATACATGAATGTAGATGTACTACAGCACAGAATACCAACTTTGTAGTTAGCAGTCCCCCTAACAATAGATCCACTCCTTCACTCCATGATGAGTGCTCAGGCCTTGGTGCATCACCAGGGGTATTGAGCTTATGGATAGCATGCCCAACTCCCTTTCTGCTCAGGAAGACAGGAAATCTAAACTTGTTGAGACAAGTGTTGCTCACAGTGTAGATGTGAGTGATGGTGAGAAGGCCATTGTTAGTCCCTATCAACTGTAGCCCCTCTTGATTTACACTGGATTGACATCATCCCACTGACGTACAAGATACTGGTGTTGTATGGTTGTATATAGATGCAGATGAGGAGCAATTTATTTTTTTGAGGATTGTGTGTAGGACCGTATGTGTAATCAGCTGTAGCAGATCAAGTTACAAATAAGTACATACTCCACCCAATGTAGATACTGATGATTGCTTGTCCTCATGTCACTGCTGCCAACATGACCAGTGATGAAAGGTACCTGTTCAACAGGAAGTCCGAATGCTACCGCCACATCCGGGAGGTGCACACAGGATACCGCCGCATGGCACGCCACTTCTGTGCTGAAAAAACCTCTGGGGAATGGCGAGCTCTCCCACACGGGGGACCCACACAGCCACCCAAGACAAAGGATGGAGCAGGCACATCAAGCATGCAGGGGCTCCCAGCTGCACCCACCTCATCCACATCTGATTCACCAGTCACCACACAGGCACCCCTTTTGCCACCAGCAGCCGCTGGGCCATCCCAGTTTGAACTTGACCGACGTCGGTACATCAAACTGATCCTCAGGCGTTTGAATAAGTTGGTGGAAGATTTGGCAGAGGACCTCCAACTGTTAAAGTACATAAACAAGAAGGTGAGGAAGTCCAAGAAATAAACTTGTACAGCAATGGACTACCTCCCAGTACCTTCCCCTCCCTATTAAAGTTGTACCATATTTTAGTTTGGGTTTTATGTAGTCAGTGGTAGGTTAGTGTAGTGTAGCCATTAATTAGGATAAGTGTAGTTGGGGGGTGGGTTACTAGTCTTATGTTTTTATTGGTGAGTTGTTGGGTGGGGGTTATGTTGGGTTTTATATGTGTTTATATAAAGACAAAAAATATATATATTCTGTTTAGGAAATAGGATTAGTTTGTGCATGTGTAATTGTAGTAATTGTTGTCCTACATGTTTCTTGTTTCTTAAGGGGGTGGGGGGCAATGTTTAGAGTGTGGTGTTGTATGTGTAAGTTGAGTTTAGCATAAGGTAGATAGTTGTAGCTGTATGATAAGTATAGTTAGCATAAGTTAATTTAGTATAGGGCAGGGTTTAGTAGTTTTTAGGTAGATCATTTTAATAATACATATCTTGTTATAATTGCATACAGTTTGTGTAATTAGTGTGAGTCTCAGGGCAAATTGGGGAACTGGCCTAGGGAATTCGTCCTTCCTCCAAAACACTCATTTACCATGTGCTACTCCTATTGACAACAGAGCTGTCATATTAACTTCAACATCACATCTACTAGTCCATGTATCTGCCATCCAGTGTACCCACCATTCATGATGATACTATTGGACAGGTAAGTCTGGTACTTCAGCTGTCAGTGCTGGGATCCTATAGTAACAATGTTGGGAACTGTGACACATCTAACAACAACCACATTTGGAACTCCATCATGCAAGACTGACCCGTGGCCATCACTAATGAGGCTAGCTACCTCTCTACCACACCAGTGAGTTATGCTGGTACTCGCAGCTGAGGATATTGCCCTAGACTTGTTTTTCAGCCATACCTGCCATGTGTGCTGAGGAAACCATATATGTGTCCTTCATTTGTAACATACTCAGTGAATTGGTTGTAGGTGATGAGACCAGCATACACATTTGTCATGTTAGGATCCTTTTATGTAGCTTTGTATCTCCACAGTCCTGCACTCATGCAGTGATATTGTGTGACCAATGACATGGATTCACACATTACAATTATTTAGCTGAGTCGATGGATCACAGTAAACGTAGACATGCTAAATGTGTACAAGGTGTTTATTTAGAAGTGAAAGTTTGGTAGTGAGATATTTCAAATATCCAGGTCAGTGACCCCATTTGTGAAATCCAGATATTTGTGATACAAAAAAAGTCCAGGGTTGAGGGACATGTCATGAAACATGCTTCGGAGTATTTTTGATAAGTGTGGAGGAACAAAAATTGCCAATTTGTAAGTGAGAGACAATGACAGTTCATAGCAGACAGTTCAACAGTGAGTGGGTGAAGAGTGCACATATCCTACTGTGACAACACTGACAAGATCTTCAGCCCAGAACTAAGGAGAAAACTGCCCATGTGGCACAGACTGGTGCTACCGGATACTTTTCTGAGTAAAAGTAATTTGTTTCACATCTTCCTCCTCTGGTGTGTGTGGTGGCTCCTGTGCCATTGGTGGTGGTGGTGGAGAGATAGAGGGGGCCACACACACTTCAGGAATTACAGATGTGGAATCAAAACTCCCGGCAGCTGCCATTTGTTGTATGACATAAGGCATCACTGCAGCAAGGAAGACCTGCTGAATTTTCAAAATGGCTGCAACATCCACGTGGTAGATAGCCCTGTCTTCCCTGAGGGAGGCCACTTCATCTGAATGGAGTCCAGCTTGTTCTCTATCATGCTGCTGCCAGTTTGGGAGAGCAGTTTTTGTGGCCTCTCCCTCATGGCAGCAGCTATGTCCACCAGACACTGCTGGTCTCCACGCAGTGGGGAGTGTGTGCCTCTGGTGGCAGCTGTGTGTTCATTAGCTGTCACAAGGCATGTGCGCACTCCCTCTAGGCTGTCTGCCATGGTCTCCAACCCCACCAGCACCTGCTTGGCCAACTCCCGGTGGACTCCTACCACTGTCCTCTTGAAGCTTGTCTCAGGTTCCTCGGAGTCCTGAGCTTTGTTTGTTCTGGCAGGTAGTATATTTTGGGTGTTCGATCAGTCATCTGGAGAGGCTGCAGCATTGATTGTACTCCTTGCAACTGGAGGTGGTGTCTTGAGGGATCCCAGGACATCTTGGGGAATTTGTTGGCTGATGGTTGTCAGCTGGTCATCTAGGTCATCAGTGAACTCCAAGACAGGCAGATCGGCAAGAGAACCATAATCCTCTGCAATGAGATGATGTACAATCAATCTTTCTATGTTGTGGCAGTTGACATGGCAAACCATTGAATTGCTATTGGAGGCTCAGTGACAACTTACAGCCCAAACATTGTTCTTGTATATTATGGGTCCTATTTATCAGCCCTTTGCACCACCTGACTGTCATGTAAAGGGAAGTTCAGGTGGCACAATAGGCTGCATCATATTTACAAGGTGTGATGTATTCCCTTATAGTGGCTTGACACCACCTTGTTATTATGGCCCCTTCCCATGCATCAGTTTGCATGGGAGGGCCTTGCAATGGCTGATTGGTGATGAAGCCACACCAACAGACATTGCATTTTGCTCCTGTCCCAGTTTTATATGTTATCATACATCTGAGGCGGCACCAATATCTTACACCACCCCAGGGATGGCATTACCAAGGCACAATGATAAAGTTTACTTTGACTGCTCATCATGTTTGCTAGTGTATGTGTGCTGCATTCCACAGCACACATCGTCCTAGCATATTGCCATTTCATTTTCTGGTTGTGCTGGAAGGTGTTACTCCTACACAACTATGATCTCCCCCTCCACACAGCCAAACTTTCACTATGGTGCAAGGGATGCATCATTGTGGCAGGGCAGCTAATTTACCATTCTCACAGGGGTGGACCCAGCGATGGCCGGCATGCTTATCATTTATTGATGTGAACTGCATTTTGTACATGACAGTGCCTGATGTCACTAAATTATGGACATAGCCAGTTGACTTATTTTCAACTTTGATCAGGGCCTTTAGCTAGTTTGATGGAGATATTGCAGCTAGTTGTATTAGAGACCTCATTACAAGTCTGGCAATCCTATGACCACCAGACTGCCATTGACAATATAACCACCGCCAACAGCGCAGGTGGAACTGGCACATTTTGTCCGTGGGTAAAGCCCCACAGGCCAATGGCCTGGCACTGGCAGGTTGCCGCCAGCTACCGGACTGGCAATGCCACCTGTCTTGTGACACCAGTTCAGCATTACAATCAGCGCTACCCTCCAGATAATGATCCCGCTTTTCCACCAGCCTTTGCATGGTGGTCCAACCACCATGTACAGGTTGGTGGTAATGTGGTGTGCCCCTGGATGCTCATGCACCTGGCATGGACAGTGCAGGGGCCCCCATGCACAGGCCCTTTACACTTTCCACTGCCTGATTTGCAGTGACAAGTGCAGCATGTGATGTCACCCCAATGAACCCCAAGATTGGCGCTGGCACTATTTGATCCAACAACAATGTTGTGGTAACTTTCCCACAGAGCTGACATGAGGAGACAAATTTCCACCGGCCATCCCAGCATTAAACTCATAATGCCAACCCCAGAGGAAAGACTGCACTGGCGGTCTTACCAACACCAGACTTGCTCATCCACCATCCCCCACCCATCAATGTGAAAATGTGCACCATGATGTTCACAGACATACACCGTATGTTGTGTTTGTGTGATTATTTCCCCATTCCTATGTGGCTCACATGGTTGTGTCAAAAGTGCTGTGGGTTCAGCCTGTATGTGTTGTGTTCTACAGATTGCAATCTATAGTGCACATTTTTCTCTAGTGGCACAGTTCTGATCTGCATCAATAAGTGTGGCTCAAAACTGCACCAGGTTAGTTCTGCAGGGTAATGCCATGTTTACTGTGATATGGCACCACCCTGCAAATCCCCCAGCAGCTGCACAGATTAGGTCTCCCTGTACCGAGACAGGCATAGATGCAGCATGATGAAGAAGTGGCTGCCTTGTGGGGATGTCTTGTTTATGTGCGGGGTAATGTTCCTTCCTGCGCATGTACAACTAATGTTAGCTAAGGTGTCATTTTAATGTGCGATGTAAGGTGCAGCACACATGTGTTCCGGCAATTAGACATGGCAGTAGCGAAATGTTTCTACAAGAGACACCATCATGACATAACCCCAGGAGTGGTATTGACTTTCTTCATCATCTCTGATATCTCAGTTGTGTAGGTAGGGTAGGCTTGACTATATCCAAGGGGTGTTGTGATGACACAGCCACAGGCACAGTAAATAGATATACCTTCCATCAAATGTGCTGCATATGTACATGTTGGTGTATAGCCCTGATGATTGACATATATCCAGGTTGTGGTGGGGTGCATGGCACAACCAAGGCTTGTGTACATGTGATACTTTGGTGTTAGTAGTGAATCTTGATTCATGGGCAATGTGTCCCGCTGCACTCCTTTAGCATGCATTGAGTGTGCCCTATGTGCGCCCCCTTCTAGCATTGGTAAACATTAGTAAAATTTGCAGTTATTTCCCCCATGCAACTTACACTGCATTTGTGGTGGTTGTTGGAAGTCTGCGCTGTCCTGTCCTTGTGTTCCTGTGACCAGCTCTTTCAGGATGACCGCTGCAACCATCTCCTCCATCTCATCTAGGTCCTCCTGTGGTCCTGGACTTCCACCTGCAGTTTGCAGGGCTGCCTTTCTGTTCCTGGCCATCTTTTCCTTGGTTCTACACTTACAATCATGTCACTGCTTCTTGTAGTCTGTGACAGTTCGCCTCACCTCTGCCACATTGTTGATTTTGTCCACTATTTGCTGCCATAAAGCCTTTCTGTTACCAATTGGCAATTTGGAGGTGGCAAAGAGCTGGTGTTGGTGCTCCATAACCTCTCTGACAAGGATGTTGTGCTCCTCCTCACTGAACCGACACTTGCGCATTTTCTTTTCCTTCTTCTAGGACTTCTGTGTATCCTCCTGGCTGGTTCCTGGGTGTATGGGGTTACCCTGGGGTCTTTCCTGGACTGCTGCTTCCACCTTTCCTTTGAATTGCACTCTTTCCTGCTTGTACATCTAAAGTTGATGCAAAGTCGGTGTTAAAATGGGACAAGTCCGTTTGCAACATGTTTGCGTGCCACAAAACGGGTTAGAGTCAGTTTTGCAGTATTAATGTCAGTTTGCTTTATGACAGGGCACAATGGTTTCCATCAAAGTTTTTGACACTAAACATTTGTTAGCTCCATCGTGCATCATAGTATTAATATGGCGCTGAGAAATGGCACAAGCCGGCACTAAACTTTTTGATGCAAACCTGCGTTTTTGCAGTTTTGTGTCAAAAAGTATAAATATGGGCCAAAATGGCTCCCAGCCTCCCCACTGCAGACTGTAAGGATAGTGTTCTCCCTGTCAGTTTGTTTTGACATTTAAACAAATGGCAAATCCACCATGCCCCATAACATTATATGTAAGTCTCTCCTAAGCAATTGCTAGAGAACCCTACTGCAGAAAGCTATATTTTTTAAGTGAGACGGATATACTTTGATATGCCTCAAAAGCAACACTTCCAAATTACTGTTTTGCTGTGGGCAAAGTTGGTAGCCCGTTTGGCTAACACACAGTTATTGGATGGCATTACCACCATGCTAACTAACAAACTAGGTCATGTGATGTATCAAAATAATCATTACATTAAATGTGATCTGATGCTCGGGTCAAAAATGATGTCAATATTAATAGGTGGATTATATAGCCAAATGCCACACATAACAGGAACTTCATCAGTAGGCAGGAGGGGACACAGTAGCCCATTGGCTAGTGACCATGTGGTCCCTTCAGGCACCCCTGGCATGTGGAGCCTCAACACTCACTGGATCTTGAAAGAGGATGAGAATAAGACTACCCTGCATCCATTGGAAGTGCACAAAGAAGGGCTATGGCTTCGGAGTGACTGCACCTTCAGCTCTTTGGGACAGTGGGGTTTAGACCTTGTTCTGCATGCCTAGCTTGGTAAACACTGATCCCCATTCCCAGACCAAAGCAAAGATTCCAAGGGTCAATTAGCTGTCCCTAAGAACAACAATGGAGACATTAAAGCTGCAGGAACCCAAGTCTCATCTCTGAAATCCACTGCAGAATTCTTGCAGCTATAGGATGCTGGGCACCCCCAAAGCCAATTCATTGACTGCCAAGAGGTGCAATCATTTCAGCTAATCTCATGAGTGTTGGTTGTGACTAGATTCCATATGCAAGAGGGATACCAACCTCCACCAAAGATTTGCACCATGACAGCTATTTTACAAAAGTGCAAGATCTACATTAGCTGCCCTTGGAGCCCTGCAAAGCAGGCTTTGTGGGATCCAAAATCTGGTGGCCAGAGTCATCCCCCACTCACCTCTGGATCGAGGAATTGACCACACTTTGCCCCAGTGGATGGCACAGCATCCGGAGCGTCCTTGGGCATCTTTGAGCCTGCATGCCTCAGCATTATGCTGACTCCATTATCACATTACCATGTTTTAGGGGAGAAGCACATGCACTTTAGCACTGGTCAGCAGTGGTAAAGTGCTCAGATTCATAAGGCCAACAAAAAAAATCAGCAAACAGAGGAGGTTGACAGTACTAACAGCAGGGTGCATGGTAGTTAAAGGTAGATTGTAATGTTAAACATGTCCTTATAGGGCCTGGGTGGAGTTCGCAGAGTTCTCGACGAAGTACTGAAAAATCTCTGCCATGCTACGTGGAGTCCAGCAAGGGGCAGAGTTTGGTTAAGGCGCTCTGTTTTGCATCGAGTTGCCGCCCGCCGGCCAGTGGGGATGTCGGCCGCAACAAGGGAGCTGGCTCCAAATGGAGCCGGCGGTGTTGCGGTGGTGTGACGGGTGCAGTTGCACCCGTTGCGCTTTTCACTGTCTGCCATGGGGCCGTGGCAGGGGGCCCCTGCACTGCCCATGTCAAAGGCATGTGCAGTGCATGAACTCCCAGGGGCCCTGAGACTCCCCTTTCTGCCAGCCTTTTCATGGCGGTTCCTACCGCCATGAAAAGGCTGGCGGGAGGGGGACCGGTAATCCCCTGGGCAGCGCTGCAAGTAGCGCTGCCCTGGAGGATTATAACCGCTGGGACCAACGTGGCAGTAAACCGCCGGTCCTGGCGGTCGTTATACACAGGCTTGCACTGCCAGCCTGTTGGCGGTGCAATCTGATGAAACAGCCCTAATTAGGGCCCTAGTGATCACTTGCGCTCACCAACGTAATGTTGGCGAGTGAGAGAAAAACCTCTGTTCCACCTCACTTCGCAGAGTTTTTCAGAACTCAGCACTCCACAAGGAGTGGGGAAAAACTCTGTGAACTCCACCGACGGAGCAGAATACTTCACCCACCTCTAGCCTTTATAGAGAAAATGCCCAAAAAGATATGCTCACTGTAACAAGGCTAGCTGTCCTGTTAGCGAATAGCTAGGAAAATAATTGAATAATACTGGACATGTCAGCCTCAGAGTGGTCTTCCCCCAAATGTTTTACCTTTACTCCTCCATTTTTTGCTGATCTAGCTTTTGTTGGCCTTAGGACACTGTGTGATTGACCACTGCTAACCAGTTCTAAAATGACTAGAGGAACTGCAGCACTGACTGTACCACTCACTTATAAAACATATCCTCGGCCTGCCATTGCAGCCAGTGTGTTCAGTTTCAACATGCATTTTAAACCTGGCAAAATACAAATTTTGCCGGGCATAAACCTTTCTTCTTAATAAATATAAAGCCCCATATTGCCCATATGGCAAGGTGCTTTCTATTTAAAAAGTTGGATGTGTATTTACATGTCCTGGTAGTGAAGGACTCTTAAATTCAACTTTTAATACTGCAAGGCTTAGCTCCGCCATCAAACAACTTTGGGTTTTCTTATTAACTGATAACTTTCAATTAGGAACAGGTCCAGTTTGGTGACTAAAGAATTATAATTAAAAGCCCTCCTCAATAAAATAAGTCAGATTTTAAGTCACAATTTTGAAATCGCTACTTCTAGAAAGTTGGTATTTTCTTGTCCTCACCATTTGGTACCTGCAGCTTGTCCCTTGTCCCTGGGTCACATGACTAGGTGTAGCTGGCGGGTGGTCACTGTATTCTCCCAGATAGTGAGACAAAGGGAAGTTAGGTGTTTGGCTGGATGAGCCCACTCTGACTTAATGAGGGGGGGATCTATCCTTCACCATACTTGCATATTAAAGGCTCTGCCTAAACACATTTAAAAAGGGGTTGTTACCAGTCTTTTGTGTCCCCAGACAGGCTGGGGCCAGGGCTGTGTGGAAGGGGATGCTTGACACCCCAGGTGGGTGGAAACCTCCAGAACCTACAGTAGGTACCAATAGTAAATAACAGACTCTCCAAAGCAATTCCTTAGCACACATCTGGACCTGTGGAAGACTCAGAAAAAGGAGTGTTGTGCAGCTTTGCTGCAAGAAGAACTGCCACTCTGCTACCCTGCTATGCTGCCCTGCTACCCTCCTGCCTAGGTGAGGAGGCCTGGACCCACCTCTTGAACATAGGACCACCAGAGTGATTCCAAGGGTTGGTTGGCTGGCCTCCTGATCAGGGCCTCAGGGAAAGAACAGGGACCCATACAACGTTGAACCCAGCACCTGGAGTCTGCCAGCTGGGAGTCCCGTCCCCACATGTGGTGCCACTCCAGATCCCTAGAAGGGGGCCTGGAGGTACTCACAGCCAACCTGTGGTCCCAGCGGAACTGATTCAGTGTAATGCATCATCTTGCAGGACTCCACATCAAAGGTGCTGCATGTCACAACCCCAATGCAGGACCTCACAATGCAGTTTGTAGTCTCCTCAGAACTGCAGCCGCTCGACACATCCTTGATGTAGGCCTTCGCATCGCAAGACCATTAAGGGAGGCATCCTTCATGAAGACACAGGACTCCACAGCACAGTCCTGTAGCTTTTTGCAAACTGCCGGTACATAATGCATCTTCGACACAGGACTTTGCATTGCAAGCCACTCCTCAACAGAATCCTTGATGATGATGCAGGACCTTGCATCGTAGCCTCACAGCTTCTCAGATTGGCTGCATCATGATGTATCCTTGACGTGGGATCTCGGAATTCTCTGCAACCAGACTTTAAGGTACTTTGTTCAGTTGATCTATCCTGGTCCCTGTATCTGGCCCGCACTCCATCCTGGTCAGCCTGAACTTGTGACTTTCTCCTGGTCAGGCATGACCAGCTAACCACAGTTGGTGATTTGGGCTTTAAGATACTATTTTCACCTAAGTCTTTAACACTGTGGGCCATATTTAAGAACCCTAGCGCCATTACAATATCACATTAGAGTAATTTTGTGATACTAATGTGGCGTTAAAAGGCCAAAAACGGTGCGCCATTTTACAAAGTGGCACACTGCATGCATTGCGCCACTTTGTAACCCTTTGCGCTACATTATGCCAGCTCCTTTAAGAGACCAAAAAAATGGGAAAAGGAAGTCTGAGAGATTTCCATGCACCATTTTTTTGCCACTTTGAACGCCTGCTCAGAGCAGGAATGAAAAGGAGCCTTCCATTGGTTACAATGGGCCTCTGGGTGCTTTGCAAGATTAGCATCAGAATATTTGACACTAATCTTGCAAAGCGCCCGACTAGCATAAAAAATTCAGATGCTAGTCCCCTAACTACCATCATGGTGCGGCGTATTTTAAATAAAGTACACACATGATGGTGTTAGGGGGGGCGCTAAGGGGCACAAGAAAGGTTGTGCTACACTGTGTGCTGCACCACTTCTCTTAAATATGCCCCTGGGTGACTCTGGTTCTACTGATTGGAGATTTGTCATTTTGATGTCAAAAAAGTGTTACATTTTAATCTACTCAGTGTTAAAATTTGCTTGTGTGGTATTTTCACTTTATTACTGTTTGGAGCACTGCAGACATACTTTGCACACTACCTCTAAGTTAAGCCTGCACATTGACTCTAAGTTAAGCCTGACTGCTTTTGTGACAAGCTACTAGAGGGTTAGGCACAGATTAATTATATGATGAAGTCAGATTTGTGACAAATAATAAAGAAAATGTAACTATAGAGCGGTACCTTTTTACAGCTTAAATGCCATAGATGCCCATTTGCATTTCTTCTCTTACTTCTGCCAGCCAATAATTAGCCTTTAAAATTTAAGAATTGGTGTGAAATGTCTCCCAGTAGCAAACAATAGACTACCCTAAATTGGCAAAAATTACCCCTCTTAAACTGACAAAATATGCACTGTGGAAGCCGTGAGCATCCTTTTTGACATTACATCATCAAATCTGCTTGGCAGATCTGCTGGGGTTTTACATATAACACTTGTGTTGCACTTCAAAGAGGCCACTTCTGTCACAGGCAAATCTTAGCTGATACCTTGGCAGGGTCCTTATTTTGTCTCCCTAACCTGGTGGGTTCCAATCAAAGTGGGCCTCTTTTTGACATTACAGTGTCAAATACTGCATGGCACATCCTGCTTGGGAGGACCAACGGGCATTCCATCTAACACTTGGGGGAGAGTTCAAGGGGTAGAACAGGATGTTTAAACAATTCTTCTGTATGAATTGCCTGTTTGCTAGAAAACTTGACTTTTTTTTACCAGACATCTGTCTGAGGGTTTATTGGGGGTATGGTGCCTGCCCCAAACAGGATTTTAGTGTTAGATATTGGAGGACACTATACTCCTCACACACACACACATACACACACACCAGTTCTCAGCTCTCAGAGCTAATATTTAGTGTTGCTGAAGACTTCCACCATCTTGAAATGCCCTACTAGGTAGGGTTAGCCTTGGAAACATTTACACCATTGGTTAGACCAGGCCCATGAGTCATTCCTACCTACTTGCTTGTGCAAGCCATCATTGTGGCACCTCCAGGCACCCACTTCAGAACACTCCTGGATCTGAGTAAGATCAGAATAGGACTGAACCTTTGTCAGCAACCTAAGAGTCTTGAAAGTACTAGACTTGCTCCCTCCTTTACCCAAGACAATTAAATGGACTCCAAGGGCCATAAGGCTGATTTCCTGTTAAAACTACACGGTCACAACTAGCTATAAAAGGTCTATTCTGCAACTGCCCCTCTGACTAGTGACAATTGGACCTTGACTAGACCCTGCTATTTGGCCCCTGCCTGACACCTGAGTCTCGAATGCCTTACCTAAGGTCCTAGGGGCGTAGGAAGTATTCTCCCATCATGGATGGAGACTTAAGGGATCCAGGTCTGAAGCTAAAATCTTTGACCAGGATGAACCTGGTAGGTCATTCTGACCCACACTCCATTGCAGCCAGCATCACATTGCATTGAGTTTCCGGTCTAACATAACCATTCACTATATTTGGCACTTTATTCTTCTTAGCTCTGTTTTTACTGAATACTTTCGCCATTTTTATATCTGATTCCTCTATCGGATTTTTGTAATTTTGGTGTCACTTTGTTGATTAAATTTTACTCTATGTTTCTAACTTATTTTATGATTTTTTTTTATTGTTTTGCATTTCCTCTGTTTTTGTACTCCACAAGTGCTTTAAACATTACCTCTAAGCTAGGCATGTCTGATGTGCGCCATTGCTACCAGAGTGTTGAGCTCATGTTTATTTAGTGACTTATGTAATTCACCCTGACAAAGATTGTGGTTATTTCTTGAAGTGGTAGCGACCCACACCAATTAAAATCCAATTTCTTACAGTGTAACTTGTATGGTCATTGTACTTTTTGAATTAATTGTTGAAATTGGAAAAACAAGTATGGCTTCATGTTGGCATATTTTAATGCAATAGTCCATTTAGGTGGAAAAGCATAACATTGCAAGATGGCCACAGTGCCTTGGACTCTACATACAATTGGACAAAGAAACATCCCAGAGTGCAATCTTGTTACACTCTATAGTGCAAAACAAATCTAACCTATCACACACACTTGCTTACAATGACATGGTCACAAACACATGCTTGCATTGCTGTATATTAATTTAGTTTCTGTTGAATGACACAAAGTGTAAAATACAGACATGTCAACCCGGAACAGATTTTCACTGTGTAAGTGTAGGAGGCTGGCATAGTTTGTAGTGGGTACATTGGGTACTTACACCTTATACCAGGTCCAGTTATCCCTTATTAGTGAAATGTAGAAGTGTTCTAGCAGCTTAGGCTGACAGGTAGCTGTAGCAGAGAACCTTAGGCTGCATTAGGAGACATGCAATACCACTTATAGTTACACAGTACTTATACACAAGTAAATAAAATACTCAGTGTTACCAAAAATAAAGGTATTTATTTGGGTGACACAGTACCAACATATCTAAGAGACTCCTTTTGGAGGTAAGTATTATACACAATATATACACTAGACACCAAAATTAGACAAGTAAATAGTCATAGAACAATGCAAACAATAGGAAATGCTATAGATTGCAATCAGAGAAAAAAGGTCTAGGGCCAACACAAACCACATACTAAGAAAGTGGAATGTGAATCACAAATTCCCTCCTAGACAAGTGTAGTGTGTGCTGAATCGCTGGGAGAGTAAGAATACAATAAAGGTAAGTAAGTTACCCCACCCCAGAGCCCAGAAAAGCAGGAGTAAAGTACTGCAAGTTTCCTGAGGACACACTACACCTCGTGATTGGGATTTTGAAGCAACCAAGTCTGAAAAGAACAACTGCTGGATTCCTGGACCAGAAGTCCTGCAAAGGAAGGGGACCAAGTCCCGAAGTCAAAAGAAGTTCCAGGAAGGACAGGATCCCCTGCCATTCCAGAAGAGGGTGCAAAAGAAGATTCCACGGTTAGTTGAAGACTGCAGAAATGCACCCTACGAAGACGCCAGCAGGTTCCTGCATGATGCAAAGGATGTCACACGATGTGAAGATTGTTGCAGACATGATTTTGTGTTGGAAGTTGCCAACAAGCCTTGGCTACCGCAAAAGTGCATTTTGCGTAAAAATGGCACTGGATGGACCCAGGAGGGACCGGGAGGCCTCAACTCTATGTGAGAAAGAAGAGGAGGCTATCAGCACTTTACAGAGCCTTCAGGATGCCAGCCAGTGCCCCTAGAGGTCCCAGGACATGGGGACAAAGGAGGTGCAAAATGCATTTGATGCAGCACAGCAAAGGAAGGTCCCACGCCGCCGGAGAACAACTCCGTGAGTTGAGCATCACAGGATGGAGTGCTGGGGATCTGGGCCAGGCTGTGCACAAAGGAATTTTGCAAATAGTGCACAGAGGCCTCAGGAGGTGAAGAAGATGCAGTACACAGGGGTACCGTCACTCTCTGGGAAGACAAGGTCTTACCTCCTCCAAATTGTGTCAGCAGGACCTCAGGACAGTCTATGTCGATGAGGTCCACCCTCTTTGTCCTTAGCGGCACGCTTGTCACTGTGAGAGGAGTCCAAGGGTACCGGTCGTCGTCTTGGAAGGTGCCTGCTGGAGCAGGGGAGTGACTCCGTCACCACATGGGAGATTTCTTCGGTCCTTCTGGTGCAGGATGAAGACAGGGAGTCCTCAGAGCATGCACATCATGGAAACTGTTGCAGTTACTGACTTGGAGCTGAGGTTGCTGAAGAAAAGTATCTCTTGTAGATACTTAGTTGCGGTTACAGCGGTTCTTGAAGCAAGCTGCATTTGATCCGGGGTCAGAGGATGCTGAAGTTGTTGCATAGGATTCCTGAAGGAAATTTGCAAGCAGAATCTGAAGAGAATCCACAGGAGAGACACTAAATAGTCCTGAGAGGGGGATAGGCTACCTTATCAGGTATGGACCCATTAGGAGGGGTCTCTGACGTAACCTGCTGGCACTGGTCACTCAGAGGCCTCCAGAGTGGCCCCACACCTTGCAAAGCAAGATGGCTGAAGTCTGGGACACACTGGAGGAGCTCTGGGCACCACCCCTAGGGTGGTTATGGACAGAGGAGGGGTCACTCCCCTTTCCTTTGTCCAGTTTTGCGCCAGAGCAGGGGACAATGGTGCCCCTGAACCAGTGTAGACTGATACACAACGATTCCTGACAAGTAGCGCCATATACTCCCCCCTTTTTTAGTCATCCCTTGTTATTATCAGTGTAGACTTGCTTGTGCAAGGAGGATACCATCTGTGCCCTTCAAAGCATTTTCAGAGACTGGGGGTGGCTACCCAGCCGCAGCCTGTAACACTAATTTCCAAAGGTAGAGGGTGTATCACCCTGCTCTCAGGGGAAATGCTTTGTCCTGCCTTCATGGGACTAGGCTTCCCAGACCCCAGGAGGGCAGAACCCTGTCTCTGAGGTGGCAGCAGCTGTAGCTGTAGTGCAAGCCTCAGAGAGCCTATTTGGCAGTACTGGGGGTCCATGGTGGAGCCCCTAGGCTGCATGGAATCGGCTCCCCATTACCAGATTTGGAATGGGGGGACAATTCCACGATCTTAGACTTGTTACATGACCATATTCGGAGTTACCATTGTGAAGCTACATATAGGTATTGACCTATATGTAGTGCACACGTGTAATGGCGTCCCCGCACTCACAAAGTCCCGGGAAATGGCCCTGAACTATGTGGTGGCACTGTTGCTAGTGCAAAGGTGCCCTCACACTTAGTAACTTTGCACCTAACCTTCAGCAAGTGAAGGTTAGACATATAAGTGACTTATAAGTTAGTTAAGTGCAGTGAAAATGGCTGTGAAATAACATATAGTGACAAATTTAAAAGCAGAGAGAGCATAAGCACTGAGATTATGATTAGCAGAGCCTCAGTGACACAGTTAAGCACTACACAGAACACACATTAGGCCATAAACTATGAGCACTGAGGTCCTGACCACTGGATCCCAGTGAGACAGGTAAAAATGGGGGTAACTTGCCAAGGAAGATAGTACTTTCCTACAGTAAGAGAAGGGACGGAGTCTTAGAAAAGGTGCACATTTGGGAGAGGCTTACAGTCAGCAATGCATGAGGAGCTACATAAGTACACTGGAAGGGTTAAGGAGTTGCCCATGGGCATAGTGCCTCACAGGCAAGGATAGCCAAACACACACTCCCCAAAAACACGGACTCCTTGCTGTTTGTTTTTAAGATTTACGTCTTTGGAGACTAACTCTGCTGAACTTTCACAATTTACCTGGATACCCGGGCAGATTTATCATATTTTCATGCAGCGCAGAAGCCAGGTGGCTGCACTGCGTGAAATGCAAAGTGCAGGAATGCACCATATTTAACATGATACAACACATTCCTGTCCTTTCCTTGTGTGGGTGCACATTGTGCTGACTTGTATCAATGCAGACACTCTTGCATCATAGTGCAAAGGGGCCTGCATTGTACTCAGGATTGTTTTGTGCAGGAAAGGATACCTTCCTGCAACAAAAATAATCCTCAGATTTGTTCCTCTAATTGCGCTGCACAATGCAGGGTAAATAAAGAACATTCTCCCTGCTACGCCTTTCCTGGAAAGGCAAAGCAATTTGACGCATTCCCAGGTTTACCATAAGTGGATGCTTGGGAATACCCATGCTCCAAACATGCCATGCCTCCCTGGGGAAGAGTAATGTAAGGCAGTGATTTCAGCTGCCTTGTATTACTCCATTTTTACTAAGTCACTCATGGCCACATAAGGTGACCTTGCGTGGCTTGACAAAGCTGACTTAGGTTTTGTGTCATCCTTCTACCCCTTTGTGTGGTACAAGGGTAATGCAAAATCATGATAAATATGCCCCCCTGGGTTGTGTGCAAGGTGTTCAGCTCATGTAGTGCTCACCTTGTGATATCAACACTTCAACTGGATCAATGGAATGCAGAAATGTTCAAGGCAGACTCTGCAACATCAGCCATAATCCTACTACCACAGTTTACATTGACTTAAGAGGAAAATAAAGTATCACATGACTTGAGCCAAGGCATCATTGTCAATATTCCAAATAAGGGAGCAATCAGCAACTGTTCAACTGTTTGGAATCAGCCCTTTGTCAATCCAGAGTAAAGTCCTGGCAAAAATAATTCTATAGCGCGTTCCTGATGTGGTGGAAAAACAATAAAGAAAAGAACAGGCTGGGTTCTGCAGTGGTAGAAAGTGTGTTGATCAAGTCCTTACGCAACATCATAGAGCATTGCACGGAGTGGAAGAGCCAACTATACATTAACCATTGATTTTGAGAATATCCTTTTCAGTATTCACCATGATAGCCTATGGAGTATACTAAGATCCTATGGCATACCATAGAGGGTAGCTCTCCTTATTAAGAGCTGTTATTTTACTTGCAAGGAGGTATATAGTGAATATAGATTTGAAGTCAGAACCAGTGTGAGAGAGGGATGCATGATGTCAGTGTTGCTCTTTAACCTAGTCATCGACATGGTGATGCAATGCACACCTGAAGAAAAGGATAGAAGCATCAGATGGACCTTATTTCCTACACTGGAGAACCTTGTCTATGCGACTTACTTAGCCTTGCTCTGTGACATAACCAGCACATACAGAAAAATACATCATGCACAGAAAGTGGATAAGAAGATCATCATGACAAAATCAGAAGTCATTCCACATAACATCCCAAACTTTTCAACATCCAAAGTGGATGGAGAGGGATAGCCATGACAGAAGAGTCACCTACCTAGGCAGTACTAGCAGACAAAATGGAGGTACAGGCAGGGACAACAAGAGCAGACTGAACAAAACCAGAAATGGCTTGAGGGCACCAATAATATGTGGAGGTCAGCTCAGTATAGCATCAACACCATGTTTTACCAGTACTGCGTTCTGTCCACATTGTTGTATGGATTAGACTGTTGGCAGATAATGAAAAGTAACATCACCAAACTGTCTGCTTTCAACACCAGTAACCTGAGAAAATATTGCACATTTTCTGGGCACTAAACATCTCCAGCCACAAAATTCTCACCAGATGCAAGAAAGGGAACATGGACACTATTATTATGAGAAAAAGATTGAGATGGATAGGACACCACATTAGAAGAGACCAAGGCCTAGGTTTATGACCTTTTGGCATAGAATAGTGCAACAAGTCACCTTGCTGCGCTGCCCTGTGTCAAATGGGGAAGGGAAGGAATGTTCTGTATCCATGAAATACAGAGCATTCCTGTTCTTTCCCACTGCAGCCATTTTTTCTGCCTAGCACCAATGCAGGCATCCTTGCACCATGGTGCAAGGATGTCTGCATTGCATGCAGGATTGTTTTTGTGCAGGATGGGATTCCTTCCTGCACAAAAACAATCCTGGGAGACTTTTCCCTTGTTCTATGTGTGCTGCAGAATGCAGCACACAGAGAAAGAGAAAAAAAGCATTGAGAAATAAAGATATTTCTCCTCATTGCACCCCCGCTCCCCAGAAGGCATAAGGTTTTGACGCACCCCAGGTTTACATGGTCTTGTAGATCTGGGGATGCATCAGAATCGATTGGTGTTGCATGGGAACACCGACTGCCAAGACCATGGATGCCTCTCTAACTCAGAGTAAAGCAATGCAGGGATTTGCGCTGCTTTGCCTTCCTCCATATCTGTGGCTTTGCGTGGCCTCCTAGATATAATTAAAAGGTTTGCCCTGCTGCTGCATCACTAAAAGTGACACAACGGTGACGCAAGCCTCTCATAAATATTCCCACAAGACTTTAATACAAGAACATCTCCCCACAGAATCCCAGAAAGCAAACATAAGAGATGCAGGACAAAGAACACCTGGAGGGAAACTGTCAAAACAGAAATGAAGGCCCTGAACCACAGCTGGGGACTGCAGAGATTCTTTTACAAGACAGACAGAAGTGGAGGTCTTGTATTACTGCCCTGCATGCCATTCGGCATAACAAACAGTAAGTAAATAGTAGTGGTTGATTGTGTGAAGAGTGCGAATATTGTATGACACACAGTAGCACAGTGTGAGGTGGCAGGCTTAGAGGTAAATGGAGGAGTGTTTCAGTTAATGTTCTGAGATATGCAGCAGAGACATTGCCAATCCAAATAAAGATGAGAAAGGTGATTCTCTGGGGAGTAATAGGCCAAATTAAACCAAACTTAGGCCCTTATTACAACCCTGGTGGTTGGTGTTAAAGTGGTGGTAATACCACCAACAGACCAGCAGTAATTATTGCTAAATTCTGACCATGGCTGTGTTATCTCTGATAGACTACCAATGTACCACACCGACAGCCACGGTGGAAACAACAGCCACCACGGCAGTAGCCACCTACAGCCAGGTGGAAGTCAATGTTCTGCCCACCATAACCTTGAATCTGCCACATTTTCCGGAGCGGTACCAACAACATCAAAAGCCTGACGGAAACACTGCACAGAAGTGGCAAGACTCACCATTGGAGACACAGGGAACAACCACGCCGCCATGGAGCCCAAGCTGCATGTCTTCCCCATGATTTTCTACGTGCTGCTCCACTACGAACAGCAACGCTGGCAAAGACGACGACGGTGAGTACAGATGCCTAGCACACAAGGGAGGGAGGGAGGAAAAACAGAGTGACACATACACGCACCATACACACACCCCCAACACCACACACACATTCAGCTGCATTACCAAAACATTTGTACCCCGTACCTCGGATGAATAATGCAAGGACAAAACGATTTTGATAAAGTGAATATAATGAGAGAAACACATTAAGATAAATAAGTGAGGCAAGACAAGAGATAAATAAAAATGTATAAAAGAAGGGACACAGCCCAATCCACAATGTACGTAGTCCACATGGCCACAGGCAAAAAGTCCAAGGCCAAACATGGCACCTGCCTCAACACGGAAAAAACACTGCAGGGGCATCTGTTGGTAAATAGGCAGGCACCTGGGGGGACAGGGGAAGGGGGGCACCTCAGCTGGGAGATGGAACAACACCATTAGTTCTGGAGGGGGCACATGCCCTGTGCTTGATTCTGGGGAGTGCAAGGAGACAGTCTCTCAAGTGGGTGACTTGCCAAACTTGCTCTGGACGGGGCAACATGCCCTGTGCTTGGTCCTGTGGAGTGCAAGGCCACAGTCTCTCAGGTGGGTGACTTGCCCACTTGCTCTGGAGGGGGCAACAGGCCCTGTGCTTGGCCCTGGGGAGTGCAAGGCCACAGTCTCTCAAGTGGGTGAATACCCCACTTGCTCTGGAGGGGGAAACATGCCCTGTGCTTGGTCCTGGGGAGCACAAGGCCTCAGTCTCTCAATTGGGTGACTTGCCCACTTGCTCTGGAGGGGGCAACATGCCCTATGCTCTTGCTCATGGCAAGTCTGGGGTAGGTGGGGTGTCTTACCCGCTTGTTCTGGAGGGGCATTGTGCCCTGTGCTCTTGATCTTGCAGAGTCCGGGGTAGGTGGGTGTCTTACCCACTGGTTCTGGAGCGGGCATTGTGCCCTGTGCTCTTGATCCTGGGGAGTCTGGGGTAGGTGGGTATCTTACCCATTGGTTCTGGAGGGGGCATCATGCTATGTGCTCTTGATCCTGGGGAGTCTGTGTTAGGTGGATGTATTACCCACTGGTTCTGGAGGGGGCATTGTGCCCTGTGCTCTTGATCCTGGGGAGTCCGGAGTAGGTGGGTGTCTTACCCACTGGCTCTGGAGGGTGCATGTTGCCCTATGCTCTTGATCCTGGGGAGTGCAAGGTCACAGTCTCTCAGGTGGGTGTCATACCCACTGGATTTGCAGGAGGCAGGCCGCACAGCAGCCCATGGAAGCAGGATTACATACTGTCCACCAGTGGTGACGTCAGCTTACTGGAGGTGGTGGTGGTGCTTCTGGTGGGGTGAGGCTCCTGCCCATCCCCTGCAACCGCGGATGGCTGCACAACCATGGTTGGTGGTGGGGGCTCCATCATAGTTCCTGCCCCAGGCCCCTTGCTCTTCCTCCCTCCTGGTGCAGGCTCCTTTGTCTTCCTGGCAGCAGCTTGATCAAGCTCCTTGCCCTTCTTGGCAGCTGTTTGGGCAGGCTCCTTTCCCTTCTTGGCAGCAGCTTGGGCAGGCTCCTTTTCCTTGAGGCTGCCTTGTGCAGGCTCCTTCACCCTCGGGGCACTTGCCCTGGCTCTTTTTCCACCACGAGTGGGTGTGGTGATGACTGTGCCCGTGGACTGGGTAGCTGAGGTGCTTGGCTGGGTTCTTCCCACCCTGGCCAGACGTGCAGGATGGGGGAGGGGTAGGGAAGAGGTCAATGGTGGATAGGAACAGTTTTTTAGGGACAGTGGGGTGGGAAGAGGGAGAAGGCTTGGGAGTGGAGGAAGAGGAAGTGGTTGTAGGAGGTGTCTGTCTGCTGATTTTGGGTGCAGGTGCATGGGCTGGATTCTGTTGACAGGTGGATGGCTGTTGGGTGTCTGAGTGCTTGAATTTGTGTATCTTGAGGTGGGGGAGACACAGTGGTAGAGGACACAGGAGACGTGTTCATGGCTTTTGTGAAGGTGTCTGCCAGTGAGGTGTGTGTTCTGCTTGGTGTGGTGGTGATGCTCGTAGTGGATGATGATGTAGTGCATGCAGGTGTGAGAGTGGATGGAACTGGGAGGGAGGTGGAGGAGGAGGCGGAGGGGGAGACAGTGCAAATAGTGGATATTGGTATGTCTGCATCTGGATGGTGTTTGAGTGAGTGCCTGTGGGATGAAGTGTGGACCTTGTGTTTGCCTGCACCTCTCTTGTGTGTAGTCTTGTGTGCATGCTCATCTGCCTGTGTGCTTGGGATGGGTTGGGTATGAAGTGAATGGGACGTGGAAGTTGGAGGAGGGAGGATAGAAACAGGGACAATGGCTGCCATTAGAGAGGAGGCCAGAGCCTGGATCGATCTCTGTTGATCTGCCAATCCAGGTTGAATGCCCTCCAGGAATACATTAGTCTGTTGCATCTGGGCTGACAGCCCCTGGATGGCATGCACAATGGTTGACTACCCTACAGAGAGTGGATCTCAGGAGGTCAATAGCCTCCTCACTCAGGGCAGCAGGGCTCACTGGGGCAGGGCCTGAGGTGCCTGGGGTGAAGAAGATGCCCACCCTCCTGGGTGAGCAGGCAATGGCAACTCGATGAGGGGCTACTGGAAAGGCAGTGCTTATATGGGGGTGGTGGCTGTAGCTGGGGTGGTCACAGAGGTGTCCCCCACCACCAGAAAGCTTCCATCGGAGGAGGTATCTGTGTCAGAACTGCTCCTCTCACCCTCCGTCCCACTGGTGGCCTCAGTGTCAGTGGACTCTGCTTCCTTGGTCTTGTGGGATGTACCTCCCTCCATCGCCAGTGCCTCTACTCCTCCGCCAGATGATGCTAATGCACATAAGGACAGAATGACAAAACAAAAAGGGGGGAAGAGACAAGGGATACACTTGGTCAATGGCTGCACCAACACCACTGTTGGTGTTCACAGCACCCTCACACACAGGCAACAGGCCTACCCAATATGCCATAGCACTACCAGAGAAAAAGTTAGAATCCAAGGCAGGGGGAGGGGCACACACTGCCAAACGCAGCACACCTGGGACCCACGCAGCCCTGACCAGTAGTAGATGCTTACAAGCTATGTAGCAGGATTATCTCCTCAGAACCCTAGCCACCAGAGGACCTATGCTGCAATGTCAGGCCTGGCCTAGGGGCACCCACTGGCACATATCCCCCACCTGGACACCACCCTATCATGCGTAAGTTGTAATGATGGGCACTGTACTCACCCCCTTGTGGCTGCTGAGATGCCCTCAAGCACCAATCCAGCTCAGGATAGGCCAAAGCCAGTATGCAGGCCATCGGGGGGGTTAGGGTTTGACGGGCACCCCTTCCTTGTTGGAAGTTCATCCCCATCTGGCCCTCCTCCATCTTCCGTGCTCTGCATCTCAGGTCCTCCCACCGTTTCCGACAGTGGGTGCTCCACTTACCATAGACCCTTATGATCCACATGTCCTTGATGATGGCACGCCATATACCCTTCTTTTGATGGGCGCTGACCTGCAGAGGAAATACACACAGGAAAATAGCATTGGTCAAACAGTCCTGTCTGTTACACTTATGGCCAACCATACCCCTTCACATCACCATTTACACACACATGGCCCAGCACACAACCAAAACACTGCCCAGAGGACATCCACCCACCCCCCTTTCCCAAGGCCTTCATACACAACCACATGCATTCATGCCACATGCATCGTGCCTACAGTGTACTCACCTGTTGGTCTGGAGGCCCCTACAATAGTCCGTAATGGGGTAGGACCCTATCCACCAGTCTCCCCAACTATGAAGTGAAGGCAGGGGCCCTTTCCCCAGTCACATGGGCCATGGTAGGTTCCAGACACAGGTCACAACAGCACATGCAGTGTAGGTCCTCTCCTGTGGATGATCAGGTAGCAAGTGAGGAATATGATAGAAAATGGTGGTCACGTCCATGGCGGTGCATACCGTCACCGCCGGCGTAGATCACCATTGGACACTATACCCCATGGGGACCAATTTTAGCCAATGAGGAGTTGCACGGCGGTTCCCAACTGCCTCCCACAACGGCGTGCAACGTCAGAGGAATTACCTCACTTCCACCTGTCCCTGCACACACAACAGGCATACGTAATTTCAGAGGGGGGGTGCAGGCCCTGGATATTTGCTGTGTCACTGGTGAAATTTGGACATATTATACAAATCACACTTACCCATTACAAGTTAACAGCATGCAAAGTTCTGTTGTAGCCCCATTGTTCAGTTTGTGACCGGCTCTTCGCTCTTTAGGCCCATAGATTGCTACAACTGCGGATGAATAGGAGATGGAGACATACCCCCGTGTACAGACCTCTGGTGGACTTGGCAACAGTGGAGGACAGGCACATCATCCTCACTGATAGACTTGACAGGGCCACAATCACAGAGCTATGTCCCCAATTGGAGGCTGAACTGATATCTGTTATCTGTCACCCCACTGGGATGGCCCCTCTTGTGAAAGTTATATCAGTGCTCCATTTCCTGGTAACTGGTTCTTTCCAAGTGACAGTGGGCTTGGCAGCAGGAATATCACAGCCAATGTTCTCAATAGTTCTGACCAGAGTGTTGTCTGCCCTCATTAAACACAAGCGCATCTACATTGTTTTCCCCCGGGTTGAAGATTTGGCCACAGTGAAGGCCGAGTTCTATGCAATGGGACATATCCCCAACATAATTGGGACAATTGATGGAACACATATTGCATTTGTCCCCCCTGTCAAAATGATCAGTCGTCAGGAATCGTAAGAGTTTCCACTCTATGAATGTACAGATGGTGTGCTTGGCGGAACAATACACCTCCCACGTCAATGCTAAGTATCCTCGGTTGGTGCATGATGCCTTTGTCCTAAGGAAAAGCAGCATCACAAATTTGATGGTCCAACTACAGAGACACAGGGTGTGATCCCTGGTCATCACCCAGTTTATGTTCGTGTATGGGCATGGTGTGGGCCATATAGGATAGTGTGTGGCTAAATGTTGTCCCTCAATATTGCAGGTGACTCTGGTTACCCCAACCTCTCATGGCTGTTGACCCCTGTGAGGAATGCCAGGACAAGGGCAGAAGAACGTTATGATGAGGCACATGGGTGAACCAGAAAGATAATAGAAAAGGACCTTTGGCCTCCTGAAAGCCAGGTTCGGGTGCCTCCATCTAACAGCTGGATCCCTGTGCTACTCACCCAAGAAGGTCTGCCAGATAATAGTGGCATGCTGCATGTTGCACAACCTTGCCCTGAGAAGCCATGTGCCTTTTCTGCAGGAGGAGGAGGCTGGAGATGCCATTGTGGCTGCAGTGGACCCTGTGGACAGTGAGGATGAGGAGGCAGAGGATAAGGATGAGGACATGACATACGCAAAACTTCTTTTTTTCCCAAGGTTGTTTATTTCAGTGCTAAAATATAGAGGGGCAAGTGCAATGAGCTGGGGTGATGATGGAGGAAAGTCCAGGGTATCGTTCCTGTCTGTTAGTAGCACAGGTGCAGTGTATAAGGGGACACAGGAAGGGGAGCAAATGGCATTGCACGGTGGACAGGGTGATAGCGTGGGACACAAGGGTGACAATCAGAAGAGTTTAATTTCCTGGTGGGGGTCTTGGCAAGTGTCTCTAGCTCCTGTCTGGTTTGCATGGAACGTTTGTGGGGTGGTTTACCGGGGTTCTGGTGGCCTGTTGGTCCTGTGGCGGGGCGTCCTGGCCACCAGCGGCAGCGGAGGTGGATGGCTATTCAGATGACAGGCTAGTGGCAGGGGCCCGCTGTTGTGTGACTGACTCCTTCATAATATTGGCCATGTCTGCCAGAACCCCTGCTATGGATACCAGGGTGTTGTTGATGGCCTGCAACTTCTCCCTGATCCCCTGGTACTGTCCCTCCTGCAGCCGCCTGTTCTGCACATTGTCCAGGATCTGGCTCATCGTGTCCTGGGAATGTTGATATGCTCCCAGGATCTCTGCAAGTGCCTCCTGGAGAGTCGGTTCCCTGGACCTATCCTCCCCCTGGCACACAGCAGTCCTCCCAGTCTCCCTGTTGGCCTGTGCCTCTGTCCCCTGAACCGTGTGCCCACTGCCACTGACCCCAGGTCCCTGATTGTCTTAGGTATGAGGTGTGGCCTGGGGTCCCTGTAGACGTGGACACATTGCTGATTGACGTGTCCTGGGGACAGAGGTGTGGGTATACTGGGTGGGTGGTGCATTGGTGTTTCCTGATGGGGGGAGGCTCTGTGGTGGTGTGTGACTGGTCCTGGGTAACTGGCTGACCAGAGGTCCCTGATGGGCCAGGTTGTTCATCCAGATCCAAAAGAACAGAGTGGCTGTCATCACTGTGGGCCTCTTCTGTTGGGGGACTGGAAATTGCTGGAACCTCCTCTCCGGTGACATTGGCTGGGGTACCTGTGGGGATGTAAATGATGTGTTTTTGTTTCTGTTTCTGACATATTGTGCATCCATGGCTTGCCCTCTTTGTTTGTATTTGCCCTGGCAGCTGTCACCTGTGTAAGTTGGTATGTGGTGGGATAGCTGATTCTCTCTAGTGTGCATGCTTTAGTGATTCGTGTCCATGCAGGGCTGTGAGTGGTGTCCATGCATTGGTATGGCATGCAGAGCTTGGCATTGGGATGAGTGGGATGTGATGGTAGGGTGAGTGGGAGGTGGTGGGGTGATGGGAGTGAGGGTGACGGTGGGGGTATGTGATGCAGGTAGGGGGTGATAGTTGTAAAGAGTTGACGTACCAGAGTCCAGTTCTCCTCCTACTCCGGCCAGGCCCTTAGGATGCATGATTGCCAAGACTTGCTGCTCCCATGGTGTTAGTTGTGGGGGAAGAGGTGGGGGTCCACTGCCAGTCCTCTGTACAGCAAGTTGGTATCTTGCTGCAATGGAACGTACCTTCCCCCGTAGGTCGTTCCACCTCTTCCTGATGTCATCCCTAGTTTCGGTGTGCTTTCCCACAGCATTGACCCTGTCCTCGATTCTCCGCCATAGCTCCATCTTCCTTGCAATGGATATCTGCTGCACCTGTGCTCCAAATAGCTCTGGCTCTACCCAGATGATTTCCTCCACCATGACCCTTAGCTCCTCATCTGTGAATCAGGGGTGTCTTTGTGGTGCCATGGTTGTTCTGTGAAGTGTGTAGGTGAGGGTGTGTTGAGTAATGTGTTGGGGTATGTGCTGTGGGGTGAGTGGGTGGTGTATAGGTGTAAGTGGTGTTTGGCTCTGGTTTTTTCTGTGGTCTTGGTGTCTGTCTCTTGGCTTTTTTCATGTTCGTAAAGGGTTGTGGGCACTGTGGGTGTGTGTTTTATAGCGGTATGGGTATGTGGGTGTGGTGTGTGTACGGGTGTCAGGTGTGTGTTATTTAAATTGTCCAATGTGGTGTTGTTTTGTTTGTGTGTGTGTGTATTTTGGTATGTACCGCCAATGGTTTACCGCCATTGAATGTCCGCCGTGGTGATTTGTGGGTCATAATGTGGTGGGTGTTGTTCTGTTGGTATAATGGTGTGGGGTGGATACCACCAGTTTATCACTGACCTTTGGGCTGGCGGGATTGTGTTTGTGGCTGAATAGTGACAGATTGGAGTGTGTGTGTGTGTCATAATATGGTGAATGGATATCCGCGGCTGCGGCAGTAAATTGGCGGCAGTCAGAGTGGTAGTAAGTGGGATTTACTGCCAATGTCATAATGAGGGCCTCAGTCTATTCTTAAAACACAATTTACTTTCTCTTTGTAATAAATTGGTAGCCGTCTTTGCATGTTCAGCCTTTCAGTTAGTGAAAGGCAGTAGAACAGGCTTAGTTACTGTGCTATCATAATACACTATAAAACACCACTCCAAACACCTCACATACATAGAAAAGAGGGCAGGTCTATACCATAATATTGGCTAAGCCACTGGAATTATGCAATTTTACAGCCGTGGCATTTTTTTCAGAACTATAGGTTGGCTTCACTGACCACATATTCCATCATCTGCTGCATAATCTGAAGATGTTAATTAAAAAAGAAAATTCTAACTCAGACGGTTCAAACGTTACTCAGCGACATGTGGAAGGGCATTTGCAAAGCTTGACTAATCAGTTTGATGTTGCTTTTTCCTCAATTGAGTGTCATTCTGGTTCTAATTAGGTCCAACCAATGGCCAGACAGTGTTAAAAGGTATAAAACGTGTGAATTAGTTACCACCAACTTGAAGATGATGGTAACTGCGACTGTGTTGTGACTGCATTCCGGGTCGCAAAACAATCATACATGGCCCAGTGAGTTGCTATTAGGAAGGCACGCCCTTGTAACACCCCTTCCTAATAGCGAGTCCCAATCCCTATTTTGGGAGTCTATAACAGATTACTGATTCACAAAATAGGGAGGGTACAGAGCAAAAAACCTTTTATCAGTAGCAAACGGCCCGAATGGCCGTTTGTGACCAGTAAAAGAGCTCCAAACATCTGGCCCAAAATATATTTCTTATGCATATGAACCGATAGTGGCTTTCTGCTTGTTGTCCCTGAAAGATGTCACAGGCAGGGGGTTTCAATTTGTTGGCAGTTTTCTATGACAAATGAATCCAGTGTCGGCTGCTGTCAATGAAAAGTGGCAGAGCAGAGTTGGGGAGACTAAAGAAAAAAATGAAAAAGTAGCCTCGGTGCTCTTCTGCTGCTCCTATGCTGGGCTTGTGCAGACTGCACAAGCTCCCAGACTACCCCATGCCAATCCCGATGCTGGTAATACTATTACCCAGCATGAGAGAAGCACTGGGATTGATCTGAGTGGGCTGTTGGGTTGACACTCGCTCAGAGACAGGGAGCCTGTGCCTGTTCTCCACCCGGCTGTGCAGCACAGCTTGGGAAGAGAAATCTAAGGGACATACTTATGAGAGGTTTGCCCTGCTGTTTCAACACTTTGAATAATGCAGCAGCACAACTCTCTAAACCATATCTATGAGGCCACAAAATCCGCTTTGCATGACTTTGAATGGCCTCATAGATAGAGTAAGGCAAGGCAGCGCAAGTCACTGTGTTGACATATTCTGCTTCAAGGAGGAATTCCAAAAGAAGGAAGAGGAAAAAGCCTCCTGTTTTTTGGCAGGATGGTGCCCCTTACCACGCAAAAACAATCCTGCTGACAACACAAACACCCATGCACCATGGTGCAAGGGTGCCTGCATTGGCAATAGGAAGCCAAAACAGTGCCAGTGCAGTTGGAGAGGACAGGAATGTGCTGTATCACATAGATACAGTATATTCCTGCCCTTACCTTATGATGCAGAGCAGCACAGTGCAGCCCTGTGTTGCAAGTTTGTAAATATGGGCCGAAGTATGCATGTTGGAATGGCCGTCCTAATACAGCCAGCCAAACTGACATGCGCACTTGCAGTGCCAACCTCTCCTCCTCCCGGCTGATGTCTGTCAGGATGCCCCCACTCCACCTTACGACTCGGCCGACTCAGTAAAAAGTGAAATGATAAGAACATTGCTTTATTAACATTTTATTTTTCATCCTTACATCTGCTGGCTGTCAGCAGTGGAGCAACATTCCTCCGCCCTAATTGAGGAGCCACAGCTGAATTAAACACAGAATTTTGCAGCTACAAGGTTTCCAAAGTCATGCTCTATCAACACTGTTAGACTTGGCATCCTTGGCTGGTCTCCCTTAACTGTTTGCCTTGTTTCACAGGTTGTTGATGTGTGCTGGACTCTGTTCTTGCTGTTTTTGATACTCTGGTCACTTTACCACTGCTATCCAGTGCTAAAGTGCAAGTGCTCCTAAATAAAACGTATGTGTAATTGGCTTTCCATGACTGGCATTTTTGATTTACTAGTAAGTCCCTAGTAAAGTGCACTAGAGGTGCCTAGGGCCTGTAAACCAAATGCTACTAGTGGGCATGCAACACTGGTTGTGCCACCCACATTAATAGCCCTGTAGACATGGCTCAGACCTACCACTGCAGTGTATGTGTGTGCAGTTGTAAACTGCCAATTTGACTTTGCAAGTGTACCCACTTGCAAGGCCTAGATCTTTCCTTTTAGTACATGTAAGGCACCCCTAAGGTAAGCCCCTAGGTAGTCCCATGGCAGCGTGCAGTGTATATTAAAAGGGGGACATGCACTTATCTGTTTTACATGTCCTAACAGTGAAATACTGCCAAATGTGTTTTTCACTGTTGCAAGGCCTATCCCTCCCATAATTAACATGCTGGGAGGGAAGGGAGGAATGGTCCCTCACACCTGAAAAGGATGTGCCTGTCCTCACACAATGCAGTATCCAACCCCCTGGTGTGTGGCTGGGGCCAAGCCTGGACAAGGAAGAATCTTAGAAACACTTGAGACATTACTTTGAGGTTTGCCAACTTCAAAGGCAGAAAGGGGTATAAGTGTTTGATCCAAAATCCATGCAAATCAGATCACTTCTGTATTCAAGAGGAACCTCTGCCAAGGAGAAGAGCTGAAGAGCTGAGAAGTGCTGCGCCTGCCTGTGACTGTGCTTTGTTGTGCTATCCTGCAGTTGCTGCTTCTACCTGTGAAAGGGGACAAAGAATGGACTTTGTTGTATATTCCTACTTGAGAAGAATCTCCAAGGGCTTGGACTGAGATCGCCCCCTGTTCTCAAGTCTCAGGGCCATCAAAGTCTTCCTCTGCAAGCACCTGGACTCTCTGCAGAGACTCCTGCCCTGCCAAGTGGTGCCTAATCCAGTCCCTGAGCCCTTGAAAGGAGAAGCTGGTGAAAATCCAAGAAAACCAACTTCGGACGACTCCAGACCGATGCTGCTGCTGAATCTCGTGACATCACCTGCAACCAAAGCTGTGGTCCTTGCTTGGGCGCATTTGCCCCGCAAGCCCAACACCACTGTAACCCCGCAAAGTCTATGCCTCTGTGGAAGTTGCCGCACCACATCATGACCACCGGATGTCGACTCCACCTGGAGTGCATGGATCCAATGTTTTCCACCAATGCCGCCTCACCTCCACCGCTCCGCAGCAAGAACCCAACATATCTTTGTGACACCTATGCTTCTTCGCTATGCAGCACCAGAACCGACACTGCCTCAGATCCAGCGATGCAGCTATCCCTGACTCCGTGCACCAGCTTATTTCCACATTTTACTAAGGTACTATACTTGGGGGTCTGCTTGACTCCTTAACCAGGGCTATTGGTGTCAGATTGTTGGGAACGGCTCCATCACGACGCCGAGTTATCGCCTCATCGAAGCATTCTGTGTTTCTAAGCGCTATTTTTGAGTTGAATCTTTAAAAAATTCATAACTTGACTTGAGTATGTCAGGTTATTGTTGTTTTGGTATTGTTTTGCTCAGATAAATATTTGCTTTTGCCCTAACCTGGTGTTGAGCCATTTTGTTGTGTTTTTACCTTATTACTGTGTGTGTTGCTTCAAATACTTTACACATTGTCTCTGAAGTTAAGCCTACCTGCTTGTGCCAAGCTACCAAGGGGGTGAGCGGGGGTAAAATGAGTGTGATTCTCCTTTACCCTGACTAGAGTGAGGGTCTTTGTTTGGACAGGGGGTAACCTGACTGCCAACCAAAGACCCCATTTCTAACAAACGCCAATGGCTCTGGCTAACCACTGAAAATGCAAGTCAGACCTATATGTGTTGTCAGTGCTTTTTCTTTAAGACTGTTTATTTACTTAAAATGCAATAGTCGATTAGAATGAAATGCTCTCTGATACCTACAATATTCACCTTCCATGAGTCTATATCTACACAAAACACAGCAACTGTTTACGGTTGTCATCTCGTTTCCCGATGCTCGTCAGTGAGTGTTATTTCCAGCGCATTTCATGCCTCTTTGTTTGACATCGAAACACAATTTCTGTAACATACCTTGAATGTCACATTGACCGTTCTTGATAAAGTAGCTGACAACTCTTCAGTTACATTGGTCATGCTTTACTCTATTCTGCTTATTTTCAATTTAAGTGGATGATTCACTGTCTGACTTTCGAAGTTCGGCCGAGTCATTTTAGGAGTACATGAACGTTAATTCCTGTAATTCCTTTAATCGTGTTTTTTCCATTGTCTAAATGGCATAAAATGTAATAATATTTTACAGTATCTGAAACACTCAGCTGAAAAATTGATAGTATTTGTTAATTATCACAGTTTGCTTTTACATCAGCTGGTGAGGTATACAATGAGGCTGGTATGAAGAAGTGCTAACTTCTTTTAATTAATTTTAAAGCTTTTCAAAGCCTTTGGTTATTAAGATGGATGAAATTAATTAGAATGCTCATAGTAAATGGTAATTTAATCTGTTTGGGATCTGCTTCAGCTTTCATTGCTCCCACAGAGAAGGGCCCACGGAGATCCACCTACTCTGGAATGATACACAACATCAAGGCACACGGAGTGTGTGAAAAACTGTATTTAAGAACACATGGCATGTATATTTATATTGAACTGTGAAATGAAATATGAATTGCCTCAATGAAGAGTTTGTTTTTACTTTTAAGTTGGATCACAAACGCAGACAAGTGTAAATGGAGTTTGGGCCAAATTTAACACAAAGGGCTATAAGGAAATTAGTGGAAATTGTGGACTACCCGGTGTGTATGCAGTCAATCACCACTGCTTCCTATTTGAAGGTCACTAGTTGCAGAAACCATGGCGCTAGGGTTAGCAGCTATTATAAAATGTGCACAAATAGGATTTGTGTATATTAGCCCTCGTTTTTAACTCCAATTGATACATTGAGTGCAATACCACTGGGAGAACATGGTGCGAATACAATTTGAAGCAAAGATATTTTTCTCCCAATTGGAATGATCTGGTGGAGATAATCACAATATAGGTCTGTTGAGAATTCATACAGGGCATGATGTTTCCCATGATCACTCAATATTTGTACGTTTAAGTCAAGTGTGCTTCTAATTCTGAGATAACTTCTTCATTGCTATCTAGAGTGGATGTAATCAAAATAATTGTTGGATGCATTATTTAAAAATTCTCTTATATAAATAATGCTAGGATATGAACAACATAAATTCGTCTGTTCACTCACTCACTCACCTGCTCGTTTGCTGTCACACTCAGTTACTCCAGCAACAGAAAGCACTGAGATTCTTGTGTGAATTTTGCCTCTTGCCGGACTTTGTGGCCCAGATTTACAAACACGTTGGTTGTGTTGACATTGCTTTTTAAATGCAGACCTGGGTAGGGTTGGTATTTTCAATCCAACATAAATCATGTAACTAAAAGACAGTAGCACATAGTAATGCAATGCAGAACAATGCTTTGCCTTGCGTAACTTTAAGACAAGGAGGCGTTCCATGGGTGGTGCATGGGTGTTCCTGTGCATCTACCAATGGACTTTGATTTAAAACTGCATCTACAAGAAGTTGTAGACATGAATTTGTGCCAAAACCCTGTCCCTCCTTGAGGCTGGTTTAACAAGGAGAAATATATTTATTTCTCTTAAATGTTTCCTAATTGCATGTGTGCTGAACTATGGTGCAAGGGCATTTGCAATTCTACATTGACACATAGCACCAGAAGGTGCACTGGGGCAGGAAGAAAGAGGAACAGTGCAATATATTTGTAGATGTGGAGCTGCTCTGCTCTCTCCAGTTAACACAATGCAGCACAGCAACTTCACTTACTGCTCTGTGTTGTGTGGTTTATTTTTAAATCTGGAATTATATCAATGTGGGGTGTAGATCTTACCAATCCATGTGCCCTGCAAAAGAAAGTAGTCTATAGAATAGGACCCTCTCATGTAAAAGCAGACAAATAATAATTTAACCACACAAGTTATCTCTAAATGATTATTGGCAAAAAAAAATAAGCGTCTCCTTATTTCTAAGAGGTAATTGTCATTATCTAGGGTGAAACCCCAACAACAATAAAGTATGTGCTTCCTGAATGACAGCTAAGGGGACTGATAAAGTATTTCTCTCCATAACAGTATCTATTTGGTATTTAGAGGGAATATCAGAAACAAAAGTATTGTGCAACAAAATATCATGTGAAGAATATCAAGGCGGAAGGATCAAGAAGGAAAGTTTCTACGGGTAAGCAAAGTTTTACTATATATAGCTTCACATATATGTACCTTTATAATATGTATATCTTGAAGGTACGTAGATGTGGAGTTAAGAATAATAAATCTATACTTATTGATTGTCACTTAACTTCTCAATATTTTGGTCCTTGATAGTTTTGACATGATATTCTATCCCCAATACTTTTTCTTCTAATATCCTGTCAGTGAACTGTCTATTGGAGGCTTTGTTGATGGACAGCATTAACAGTGGCGTAACACATAATGATGGTCATCCCCCCTGCATATTACAAAGAGGTGCTCCTGCTCCTGAGTCTCTCATATCTCACAAATATTCATTGGCCTTGGGCTGAATGGAACCCCTTGAAGTTTTGGGGGCCATTCTGAAATTCTGGGAGTCCCCTTATGCCACATGGACTGCAAGGTGTTTTACTATGCCTCTGGAGCTATGTGTGGGACTTCCAGAGGGGGTCAGCTGCAGTGTGTACAGCAGGCAGGCCAGCAATATTAAGTACTGAATGGTGGGCTCCGTGTGGGCAGATAGTTGTATGACAGAACCACAAATGTCATTTCCACGCATTCCTTTACAACACATCCATTACAACACATATGTCTTTACCATGCTTGTCTTTACCACCCACAATTTTACCACGCGTATGCCTTTACCATACATGACTTTAAAAAGAAAATGTAAGTATTTTGCAGTTCAGTATAAACTATGTGTATATATATATATATATATGTGTGTGTCTGTGTGTGTATATGTTGATATTTATATGTGTGTACACATGCATGTGTGTGTGTGTGTATGACACTTTCCTTAACAAGGTATTGGTCAAGGGTGAGGAAGCCTCCCAGTTTTGAGGACGACTGCCAAATGCCTTTGAAAGAGGAGGGCTTTTCTTAGCCAGGCATGTATAAGGACCAAGGCTAATGCTTTAAGAAATAAGGGTATTCAGCCATTTGATGAACCGGTTCGCAAGTAAGTAGGCAGTTTAGCCGCCAGTTTGGTGGACATCAGGGGAAAGGAGGTGGACTTGAATTGGGGGGAAAGACCTCACCTTCTGGGGTGGGACTCTACGAACAACATCTCTCCCTCAGCCAACGAGGTTTGCATCTCTGGAGTGAGGGATTTTAACCTCCCTGACATTCATATGAATGGCATTCAAGGTGCACGGAATCTCTCTGCCCATTGTGCAAGCACGCCTTTGGATGGCAAAATCAAAATTAAATTCCCACAGTCCAAGGCTCTTTATTAGTACTCCTACTGATCAATCACTTTCTCAAATACAGTCTTCATTGATCCCAGATCTTGTGTGCCCTGAGATTCTTCCCAGTGGCTCTCCAAACCAGTATATTGTAATTTCGGAGTCCATTAAATATCTAGAGAGAATTTTACCATCTATTTTGGCACTTTTAAAGAAATCAATAAAAATTCTGATCATACCCAAGACACATTACTGACCATATTGAAAGTCCTGATGGAGCAAAAGAATGTCAAATCAGCTCCAAGAGAGAAAGTACTGATGGCCGCAAAGGACACTCATACAAAATTTGAGCGCCAAGGCCCTAGTCCACCTTTGTTCTCTTTGGATACTCGTCCGACTGTAAAGGGAATGATTCTACATGAATGATTCTCCAACCCGGCCTAAAGCCTCTGTGATCTCTTGGAATGCTGCTAGAATAGTGAACCACCCTGAAAAATTTGATCATATTTGCTCTTTTCAGGCAGATTTAGGCCCGTAATTATACTTTTTTTAGTGCCACATTTGCGCCGCTTTGTGACGCAAAACGGCGCAAACCTACAAAATACAATGGTATTTTGCAAGTTTGCGCTGTTTTTGCGTCAAAAAACGACGCAAATGCAGTGCAAAAAAAGTATAAATACGGGCCTTAATCTGCATCCAAGAGACCTGGAGTGTATCTGACTTCACCTGCCCTGGGTACACCGTACTTCGTCAGAAGTCACAGCCTTCTAAGAAAGGCATGCAAAAGTGGGTATTGCGATGTTGTTAAGTAATAAACATAAATGGGAATATGTTAATTTTCCAGTCCCACTAAATCTCTATCAGATAGTGAGAGTTCATCCTACATTGGAGGATGGTAGAAAACGCCCCATGTTAATAGTAAACGTTTACATTCCTCCTGGTAAATAAAGCCTTACCACACATGATTAATCACATTTCCTCCATCTGTTCAAATCCACATGAAAGGGCCTATGTGGGGTTGATAATGGGTGACCTAAGTAGTAAAATCTCTAACCCATCTCTTTCCATCTTTTGCGACATAGAGAGGGAATCCGCCTTTAATATCCCTCCCATTTTATTTCCCCTAAGAATAAGAACAGATAAAAGGGGGTTCATCTTATTAAAAGGTTTGAGAACTCTCTGCTATTTCATCCTAAATGGGCGTTTTCGTTCGGATTCCCCCGGAGCCTTTACACATAAATCTCAACAGAGTAGTTCCATTATTGACTATTTCTTGGCCTCCTCTGCTATAGCCCAATTGGTAGATTTGCTAATTACAGATACCCCGCTTAGTGATCATGAGATACTTAGCCTGTCACAAAAAATGTATTTGTCTTCGATAGAGACTTGGAATTTTAAGGGCCAGGGCATTCATTTTGATGGTAAAACAGATAGAACTTATTGGACACCCTCTAAAATACTGTCTGTGAAAGAAGTACTCGAAAGGTCCATGCGACACATTGATGAATGGAGGGGGGATATGCTAAATTATTTCACTGAATTTATGGAATACATAATTCAAAGCGATCAGCCTAAGTGTATTCAGCCTCCACAAAAGAAAGTTAAATTATTTGTTTTAATGTTGAATAGAGAAATCAATAAATTGGTAAGGTTACAGTATGACTGGGAGTCAAAGGATAGAATTAGAAGAGTATCTCTAAAAAGAGAAGATGAGCGCAAATGAAGATAGGCATAAGGAAGGAGAAGGCCGAACAGAAGTGGATTGTATTCAGGGATGCCACTGTGACAAAAAAATCCCACAAATTTTGGTCTATTATTGCTGAAGGTTGCCGGCATTGTAAATGTCCCACCGATAGCCGAAGCACAAAGGAAGGAGTACATACTCTCCCTATAGGCGGAAAACTAGGACACTGAGCCATGGGAAAGGGACCCTAGTAAAAAGTAATAGAGCTGAATTTGACAGCTTCGGCCCCCCTCAGTGATTGAGATCGAGGGGTTCAAATGGTCGATGCAGGCCTCCGGAGCAATGGGCCTTGAAGAGGTCCCTATGGCAATAATTAAACAAGAACCTCAACTCTGGGCAAGGATTCTCTATCCGGTTTTCACTTTCTGCTACTTACAAGGTAGAGTTCTGGCCTCTTGGATTGAGGGTATTATAGTTCCCCTATATAAAAAGGGAAATAGAACGTTTCACAAAAATTATCATCAAATTGCATTGTTGGACGCAGCTGGCAAGATATTTGCTAAAAGTATTCTGACGCACTTAGTCCCATATTTATACTTTTTTAGCACCGCATTTGTGTCATTTTTGGATGCCAAAGCGATGCAAACGTACAAAATATAACTGTATTTTGTAAGTTTGCACCACTTTTGCATAACAAAATGATGCAAATGCGGCGCTAAAAAAGTATAAATATGGGCCTTAACATCCTTGGTTGAGGAAAACTCGATACTTCCTTTGGAGCAAGCAGGTTTTAGGAAGGAACATAATACTCTAGAAAACATCTTATTAATGCAAACATTAAATGAAAAATATGTGCAGATCAGGGGTGGAGTGGTATAAGCTGCATTCAGAGACTTTTCAACAGCTTTTGACAGATTAGATCAGAAGATCTTATGGACGAAATTATGGCCCCAATTTATATTTTACACGCAAAACTGCATTAGCGCCATCTGGAACCATTCCTGGACACCGGACAGGTGCCATATCGAAGGAATGGTGCTGGCTGGAGGTAATGGCCGGTTAGCGTCATTGTAAATGACGCTAACCGGGTGGGGGAGGCGTAGCGGAAACTGGAGGTTGTGCACCGAATAATGGCGCTACACTGTTTAGAGGCAAAAAAATTGCCTCTAGGCAGAGTAACGCCATTTCCTGGCACACAACTCCAATGGACAAGGCTCCTGTCTTAGTATAGACAGGAGTCATGCCCACCACCCCAATGGCCATGCCCAGGGGACAAGAGGGAACTTTTTGTTTTAAATATACTTACCGGGACCTACCTGGGATGGGTTCCCCATCCTGCGGGGTCCCTCTGGTGTGGGTGAGGGAGGGTGGGGGTGTCCCTGGGGCCAGGGAAGGGCACCTGTGGGCTCTTTCCATGGTTTCTAACCATGGAAATATGCCCACAGGTCCCCTACCACCTGCCCTGACCAGGGGTTAAATAATGGTGCAAAGCAAGCCATAGAGTAATTTTTTGCACAGTAACACCTAACTTGCATCTCATTGACACAAAGTAGGTTTCCACGTCCAAAGAATGACTTTAACTCCATAACTTTGGCGCTAGACGGGTCTAGCGCCAAAGTATAAATATGGAGTTCGTTTTGCACTGAATTTGCATAAAATAATGATGCAAACTTGATGCAAAACAAGTAAAAATATGCCCCTATATGAGTTAGGTGTCCTGACAAACTTGTTAAGTTTTGTCATAGCTTTGCACTCTTCCGCTTGGTGCAAAATTCTTTTAGGAGGAATGTAGGGTCTGTCTTCAGAATTCTCTACTAAAAATGGATTGATGCAAGGATGTCTGTTACTTTTTTTCTCTATATATCTATGACCTGCCTATTACTTTAAGGAACACTAATGGCTTCGCACCCAAAATCGGAGGGCATTCGATCTCCTGCCTTCTATATGCTGATGATATAGTTGTGATTGACCTCACTCCTAAAGGTCTAAATCGACGTTTGGCAGCCCTAAATCACTACACCATGCAGCATCACTTAAATATTAATATCTCAAACTCTCAAGTGGTATGATTTCTTGGGAAAAAATCTTGTACAAAAATTACATTTTCTTGGTCCCTGGGTCAACATAAGTTGGAAAGGGTAAAAACATATTGCTTCTTGTGGACAACTCTATCCTGCTCACACAGCGACCAAGACCATATGCATAATAACATTAATAAGGCTCTCACTCAGGCTCAAGGTCTATTGTCCTTTTATAATGCAGTTGGTCAGTGTCATTTAATTCATTTACTAACTGCTTACCAAGAAAAGATTCCGGCCACCCTTCCGTATGCTATAGAATGTACAGAGATCTCCAAACAAGAGTTCCTAGATAATATATAAGGGCAGGTTCTAAGACGCTTGGCTTACTGTAACAATTTGGCATCTGTGGCAGCCTTAAGGCTCGAATTTGGTATTAATAATGCCTTTGTACATGGCCTTGTGGTACTGGTCAGGAAGAGTTACTGCCTAGTACATAGTGTGGAATCTACCATAAGACATCTACCATTCAAAGAAATCTTTAGCATGCTAAGAGAAAAATCTATGTTCTTTAGAAATTATGATCTTGCTGTGCAGTTGCTTGAGCTTGACCCTGAACTTCTCTCATTGTTATCATCCATTGTATTTAAAAAGAGCCTGAAAGAGGCAATATGGTGCAAAGGTTTTTCCCTGGATTTTGGGTCCTGTCGTTTAATAAGGTGACTCGTAACATTAACCAAAACAGTGATTTTTAAACATTCTCAACCACACTTATCCTGGAATCTCCCACATGGGGTGAGGCGCTTCTATATTGTGCTGGAACTAGATAGAGCGCCACTTAGAGACCTGACCTTCAAATGGGATGGATATTCTAGTATCTGTGATCTTTGTCAATTGGGGGTACAGAACCTTAACGATGTATGATTTGTTTGCCCCTCTTTAGCTACATTGAGGAAAAAATGACTGCAACCCCTCTATTTAAATTTTAACATTCGCTCTGCTGGGAGGCTTTGGAATGATTGTATAATCCACCAAATGAATTATTCTGTTTTAGGATTTTTAAGTGTTTTAAGACATTTGTAAATCTATACTGATTTTTTCACCTAGCAGTGGTTGTAGGATGAATTAACTAAGTGAATTATTTTTGCACTTTGGATGTAGTTTATAGGAATCTCACTGTGGAATAAGTAAGAGGCGATCTCACAGCGTAGCAGTGCATAGTAATGACTTTGTAATACATGTTTGATTGGCAGGGGGTTGGATGTTTTGTATTTTACAGATTACCCATTTATTATGGATTTTAAGTATGTATTTTGTATTTGCCCCTCTATAGTCATAATGAAGGAAATAGTATCATGCGTTGGGGAATGGAATAGGAGTGGCTCCTTTTAGTGATCTACTCTTTTGCACTTTATGATGCACTTCATAGGAATTATACTGCAAATTGAGCTGGAGGGGTTGAGATTTAATGATATTTTATATACTGTAGAAGTTATTATTTCTGGTCTGATACACTTTACATTCTGAAAACATTGTTTGAGATTGACTGCGTAATATTTGCTTGGTGGGAAGTAGTTTGAATGCATCACATTTTACACATAATTAATGTTTTCTTTTTTTAATGGGATTCTCATCTCTATTGTTGTATCACATTTTCTGTATTATCTATGCATGTGGACCTCCTCGGAGTTCCAATTCATGAAATAAATAATTGAATTGAAGTGTGCATATATATTTATATCATTTCTAGCTGTGGAGCATTTTATGAAAATCTATCAGTCTATGTAGATTATTTCTTGGCACCGCTAGTACAAAACGTAATCGCCTATATAAAGGACACTGGTGATTTTTTGAGGATCTTAGAAGGCATTGGATGGGATGAGGGCTACAAAATAGTCACTATTGATGTGGTATCCCTGTATACATCCATTAACCACGAAATAGGATTGAAAGTAGTGCACTACTTTTTGCAACAACGTGATATAAGCAAGTTGAAATACTCACAAATGTTGCTCAAAATGATAGATCTATGCCTGAATAACAATATATTCTTCTTCAATCACCAACTATATGCCCAAATTTGTGGCACAGTGATGGGTGTGTCCTTTTCACCTAGCTTCACAAATCTCACCATGGGTTGGTGGGAGAAACATATTGCGTGGGGTGGAGATAATGAAGTACTAGCGGAGAAGGCTATACTTTGGTTAAGATACATAGACAATCTTTTTATCATTTGGAATGGCACAGAAGAGGAATTCATGCAATATTTTGAAAAGCTTACTAAAAATGATATGGGTCTTCAATTCACGTACAATATGAGTGATGACTGTGTTCAATTTTTAGACCTGAAGGTATATATAGAAAAAAATAATATTGAGACGACCCTCTTTCGAAAAGAAACATCTTCTAATAGCATATTGCATGGTTTAAGCTTTCATCCAACACTACTTAGAAGAAGCAAAAAGCTTTTGTCATCTTACAGCTCAGCAAGGTTGACACTGTGTCAAACCTATGCTTAAAGACTTTGCTGTACAAATGGCAAAAGACTTTGTCACTACCTAGCTCGGCGTGGATAGCACTGTGCTGATCAAATGCTTAAAAACTTTTCTAGGCAAACAGACATTTGAGGTGAGCAAATCTAGAGTGTTGTTGGTGTTGCAGGGTGCTCCTTACTAGAGCTACTCTCCACCTAAACTTGGGAAACTACCCAGAGTTCTCTATTCTTTTTTGCATATATATATATAATTATATATATATTTTTTGTAAAGCGGATTATTGGTAAGGGCAGGAAAGGACCTACGCTTAGCAATAGGCCACTAACCCCAAGATGTCCAGTTAGGTCTCAATAAATTAACCCCAGCTCAACCCTTGGTAGCTTGTCAGCAAGCAACAAGGCTTAACTTAGGAGACAAAGGCCCTGATTTATACCAAAGTGGCACAGCGTGGTGCTGCACCAAAAATAGCAGTGCTGCACCACTTTTGAAAATACTGGGGTGTGCCATATTTACAGGAATACGGCACACCTCTGTGTTTCCCCCTGCACTGGTGCTGAATTAAGCTGCCTGTGCCAACACAGGCATCCTTGCACCATAGTGCAAGGGTGTCTATGTTGAGGGGATAGACTGTTTATGTGCAGGAAAGTGTCCCTTCCTGCACATAAACAATCTGTAATAGCGATTTGGCATTTCTATGTCTGCTGCAAAATGCAGCACACATAGAAGTACCAAAATATCATTGTGGAATGAATGTTTATGTGCAGGAAGGGACACTTCCTGCACGGAAACAGTCATCCATGGCATTTTGCTTCTTCTATGTGTACTGCAGAATGCAACACACATAGAAAAAGGAAAAAATGAGGAGGGATGAAAGCATTCTTTCTCATTTTGCAGGCATAAAAGCATTTATATATATATATATATATATATATATATATATATATATATATATATATATATATATTCACTTAATAAACTAAAGGATACAGTGACATTATAGTTAGGCTCACATTTTAGACATATGAAACCATCAAAATTCACCAGTTATAGATAGAGTTACCTCAAATAACTATAACTCGTGCCCTAAGGTAACTATAACTTGCGCCTTCGCCATGCACTGCTCATTACCCCAAAAATTATGGCAATCATGACATCTTTCATAACATCATTGCTAATATCACTGTAATATTTGCAGTAAGATTTTGGGGGACGATTTATAGTTACCTTTGGGTGTACATTATAGTTCTGTGAGCTAACTCTAACTATAATTGGTGAATTTCTATGGTTTTGTATAGTTATAGTTAGGGCCTACTTTGCATATGTATAGGGTATATTGTTTTGCCAATAACTGTAGCGCCGCTTGACAAATCTTCACTACATTTTCAAAACTTATGCTTAAGTGAGTTCAGTTGCTGTCTTGAATTTTTCTGAGCAGTCTGTCAAACAGGGACTGAGAAAATGTGGAGTCCCAAACACATTTTCCCCAAGCTTTTTGACATAGGTTATTTTTAACACAGCTACAGCCCGAAACACTGGATGGAATTATAACAAATTTGACAGAAAGCTAGCTCTTGGTCCAGAAAGCAATTTTGTGATTTGGTGTATATCTGTTCAGTTGTTTTAGAGAGATTAGAGGGCAAAAATATGATTATCTAGGGACGTTGGAATCTCAGTGAATACAATTGTTCTCTGATGATGTCTGATTGGCTGACAACACTTCAAGAACAAAGTGTTGGCAGCTGTCTTGGGATTCGGCTTTAGCGGAATCCCACAAAAAAAGTTTAGAAACAATGGGCCAGGGTAGGGTCACGGTGAGCCCCTATCCTTGGACTAGGGGTCGATCACGGACCTCACCAGGGCTTAAAAGCATTTAAAAAATAAATAAAAAAATCGGCAGATCTGCGCACGGGGTCCCCCTCCTAGTGATTATATTAGACCTGGGGACCACCAACTTACCAAGGTGATTTTGTTAAAATATGTGGCCCCTTGTGCCCTGGGAAAACCACCTCCCCCAGGCAAAATTTTATTTGTAATAGGGGAGGTCCATACCGCCTCCCTCACAGCCCCAAGGACCACCACCTCCCCAGGGCTGAATATTACATTTATTTTGGGGCCCCCTCCACAGCCTGAGGAATGCCAGCTTTCCATGGCAATTGTTTGCAAACAATGGTAGGCCACACAACCCTCCTGCAGCCACAAGGACCCTCACCTCCAGGGGTCTGAAATCACATGATGAAGGGTGTCCATAGTGGATCCCTAGTCCCGGGGACCGCCAGCTTCATGGGGCTAAATTAAAGGTTGGAGGGGGCCATGTGGCTGCCCTTGTGGACTCAAGAATGGCCCTGGGAACCACCAGCCCCATAGCTGCGTCCTTCTATGTTCCAGGATGCCCACCCCATGACACAGCCATTTTCTCTGACTTAGCAGGAGCTTTCACAGTTCCCGCCAAGTCAGAGCAAGCACTCCGCTTCCAGTGGGTGAGAGCTGTCGAATTTCTCTCGCCCACTGAATGCAAAGGTTTCATCTCTTTCCCTGCCCTCATAGATGCTCGCAGGGAAAGAGATAAAACAATTGCTCTCACACACAGGGAGTGCCTGTTTAGCAGCTCCATGTGTGGAAGAGCAGTGCCAGCTCCCGCAGGAGGCGGGGAGCCAGCTTGGACCACGGGGACCTTGAGGGTCCTCCCATTGTTCCATTGCACACTAGGTGCCCTGCGGGGCACGAGTAGACATGGCTGGGCCCCAGGTCACAATTGGCCCGGGAAAAGG